>NC_133668.1:2500-262500 GCF_048934315.1 Petromyzon marinus | reverse complement strand
AGGTAGCTTCCACACAGCGTTACGCAACCGATGAAAAGATATTGCCGCTCGACTGATTCGGAGTGAGACCTCTGCTGTTAAACTGGAGCCAGTTATAAGCACACTGCCTAGGTATGGGAAACTCTCCACTCTCTCCACAACTGCCCCATCACCGATTGGGAGTTGTGGGAGTGGAGTGTCCGATGGTACAAAATACCGAGGCAGGTGCTTAGTTTTGGTGGGGCTGATGGTATTTGCCCCACCTCTCAGTGGCACGCTCCAGTTTCAGCAGCAGCTCCTCCAACTCATCCTCTGAGTGAGCAGCAATTACCAGATGATCGGCATACCTAACTTGGTTGATCAACAGGGAGCCATCCCTTGACCACACCCGGGCATCGATCAGCCTCCCATTGTATCTGTACCAAATGGAAATTCCTCTGGTACAGCTATTAAAGGCTTCATGAACTACGTGGTCAAAATAGATGTTAAATAATGTGGGAGCCAGAGGACATCCCTGTCGCACCCCAAGGTATACAGGGAATGGCTCTGACTCCCGGCCACGTAGTTTTACCCGGGCCCGCTCACCATCATGAAGGTCCTTAATGATCGTGAGCAGAGGGTCAGGGACTCCGAAAGCACGAAGAACAACCCAGAGCCCAGGCCTACTGATGGTATCATAGACCTTGACTAGGTCAATAAAGCAGAGATGTAGCTCTTGTTGGAATTCCCTACACCTCTGCTGTAGCAGATGGACAGAAAATATGGCATCTGTGCAGGACCGCTTTTTCCTGAAACCGCATTGGGGCTCCGCAAGCCTCAACTCAGCGTGCCTAGCACGGCGATGTTGAATAATCCTTGCCAGGACCTTTCCCGGTACACTGAGGAGTGAGATGCCCCTGTAAGTTGTTAGTCTGTGCGGTCCCCCTTTTTAAAGAGGGGGACCACCAGGGCATCCTTCCAATCCTGTGGAACCTGTCCAGTGGTCCAGACTGTTGTTATGATGTCATGTAGGGCAGTCTGTGCACGAACGCAACCCTCCCTCAGCATTTCGCTTGGGAGATCATCTCTGCCCCGTGCCTTTCCTAGTTTCAGACTCTGGATCGCCTTCAGTATTTCCACAACAGATGGCACCTCAGCCAGCCACTCACAGATGGTGACTTCCTCCTCCAATATTTGAGACACCCCAGCCTCAGCAGGGTCATCCTCACTTTGTGCCACGATGTTTTCCTGGCTGAGGGATTTCCCCTCCCCCAGTACCTCACAGAAATGCTCAGAAAATCTGCAAACCTATTCCTGGGGGTCAGAGATTGGATCACCGTTCTTTCCCCTCATGATGGTAATAGGTGTGGCGCTGCAGGTTACTTTTTTGATGGAATTAAAGAGCGATTTTTAATCGCGGGCCACTGAGGCAGACTCTATCTCCTCAGCAACCCGTGACCACCACTCATCCTTGCAGCGCCTTATGGCTCTCCGAACCTCCGAGCGAAGGCTGCGGTAAGCCTCCTCATTCTCCGACGTTGGATGCTGTAGCCAATGAGAGTGGGCCTGTTGCATTTTCTCAGCCAGCTTGAACACCTCCTCTGTCAGCCAGGGTCTCTTGGGAGGTCTGGACCATGGACCCAACAGCCATTGCAGCTGCATGAGCCACAGTCCTAAACCTCGCTCATTTGCCCTCGACATCAGGAGGAGTGGGGGACGATGCCAACCCCAGCTGCAAGTGATGATGAAATTCTCGCTTGCAACTTTCATCAACTGGCTGAGACCAGGCCACCTTAGATTTGAATGGGGTCCTGGGTGTACACCCACCACCGGAGTGGAAGAATGGCAGGTGCATCTTACAGATTACTAGTCGATGGTCAGTGAGCAGATCAGCTTCACGGTAGGTTCTGGTATCAAGGACATGGGCCCGCATCCGCTGTTCTGTCACTATGTAAATGTTCTTGCTTGGACCTGGCATGCATCCATGATGTGGTGTGGATGCGTCGATGCCCAAAAAATCTAGCAGCCTCCTGCCGTTGTTATTGAGCCGATCTGGCCCATGCCTTCCAATTACTCCAGACCAAGTGCCAGCATCATGACCATCTCGGCCATTGAAGTCACCCAACAAGATGACTCTATCCCGAGGGGCCACTTTAGCCAGCACCTGTGACAGGAGGTCATAGAAGGCATCTGACTCATCGGCCTTGCCTGCATCCCTCCACGGATCGTCGTCTTTGATGGGGGCATAAGTAACCACGACCACCACTCCTCGCCTCCAGGTGATGGGAAGGCAAGCCGAAAGTAGCCTGGGGCTTACAGCTTCCCACACCTCACCGCCACGCTCCCACGCCCCCTTCATTCTTTTATTCAGAAGAAGCTCCACACCCTGTTGTGTGCCAGTCTCCTGCCCCGAGTAGAGGACTGTCCACCCCTCATGGTGGCAGGCGCCAGAGCCGGTCCACCAGACCTCCTGAATACCACAGAGATCCAGGCGATACCGGTCCAGCTCCCGACAGAGGAGTGGCAGCCTCTCTTCCGCAGTGAGCGTTCAAACATTCCACGTGGCCACACATAGTGGTTTTTTGTTGTTTCGGGAGGAGCCCCGAGGGTAAGGATTCAGTCTCCTGGCTCCACCAAATGGAGTTTGGCCAGGAGACGTCATAGATGCCTGTCCCCCCGGGGCCTCCGGCAAAGCTTATTTATTAAATTTTGTGGTCATGGTTTAGTGGTAATTAATTGAAGGTGGAGGGGTTACAAATGCCATGAGGTGAAAGGTCAATCCCCCCACAGCACTGCCCACGACAGCGTTGCCCGTCCGGCACCACAAGGAGGTGGGGGGTTGTTTTGCCGGACCTAGGGGAGGCCCGGTTCAGATATTCGTCACCGATGTAGGCTGTGGGCAGGAATCGAACCTGGTTATCGGGGTTCGTAGCGCGGTGTGCTAACCGCTACGCTCCCGCTCCCCGCACGTACACACTCTCATACACACACGCTCTCGCACACACACGCGTTATCTCACACACACGCTCTCTTACACACGCGCACACAACGACCGCCATTCGCCACTAAGTGGCGGTGACGTCACCACGACGCTTGTGCCAGGCTATGTGCACCCTGAGGCCACGTGAAGTGTCGAACGCCCGCTGGCAGGAGGTCACGGGGCAGACCCAGGTGCCACGGGTCGACTGACTGAGATGACTGGCTGATGCACCACCTGTGCCCCCTACTGTGCCAACCTGCTGTGCTTTAGCCACCCGGCGCTCCGCTCGTTGTTCTGAGCGTCGTTCCTCCGTCCTCCGTTGTTGTTGGAGGGCGACTGCCTCCAACTGCCCAGTAGCATCCTTCACGAGCCTCCTCCACAGAGGCCGATCTTGACACCGCTGGTACCAGTCATCGGCAAGTCCACTCAGCTCCACGTCCTCCTGCACCACATCACTCCATCTCTTCTCTAGCCCGTGCCGCGCCCGCTTAGCCCCTTCAATCCGGCCAAACAAAAGCTGTTTTGGCATGCGGTGGCTGGGCATGCGGGCTACATGACCCAGCCATCGCAGCCTTGCCTGCCGGAGGAGCTCACCGATGGGACCCTGCCCAGATCTTTCAAGGATTTGTGAGCTCCTCACACAATCCAGTCTGGTTAAACCCAGGATGGATCGTAGGCAGGCCAGCCTAAATGTTTCTAACCGGCAAAGATATTCCATTAAGGGGGTCCACGTTTCGCAAGCGTAGAGAAGGGAGGGAATGACCGTGGCCGAGAAGACCTGAAGCTTAGTGCGGAGCCACAGACCAGGTAGCTTCCACACAGCGTTACGCAACCGATGAAAAGATATTGCCGCTCGACTGATTCGGAGTGAGACCTCTGCTGTTAAACTGGAGCCAGTTATAAGCACACTGCCTAGGTATGGGAAACTCTCCACTCTCTCCACAACTGCCCCATCACCGATTGGGAGTTGTGGGAGTGGAGTGTCCGATGGTACAAAATACCCAGGCAGGTGCTTAGTTTTGGTGGGGCTGATGGTAAGGCTCCACCTCTTAGTGGCACGCTCCAGTCTCAGCAGCAGCGTCTCCAACTCCTCCTCTGACTGAGCAGCTATTACCAAATCATCAGCATACATAACGTGGTTGAGCAATAGGGAGCCATCCCTTGACCGCACCCGGGCATCGATTAGCCTCCCATTATATCTGTACCATATGGAGATTCCCCCGGTACAGCTATTGAAGGCTTTACGAACTACGTGGTCAAAATAGATGTTAAATAATGTGGGAGCCAGAGGACATCCCTGTCGCACCCCAAGGTGTACAGGGAATGGCTCTGACTCCCGGCCACGTAGTTTTACCCGGGCCCGCTCACCATCATGAAGGTCCTTAATAATCGTGAGCAGAGGGTCAGGTACTCCAAAAGCACGAAGAACGACCCAGAGCCCAGGCCTACTGATGGTATCATAGGCCTTGACCAGGTCAATAAAGCAGAGATGTTGGTCTTGTTGGAATTCCCTACACCTCTGCTGTAGCAGACGGACAGAAAATATGGCATCTGTGCAGGACCGCCCATTCCTGAAACCGCATTGGGGCTCCGCAAGCCTCTCCTCAGCGTGCCTGGCAAGGCGATGCTGAATAATCCTTGCCAGGACCTTTCCCGGCACACTGAGGAGTGAGATGCCCCTGTAGTTGTTACAGTCTGTGCGGTATCCCTTCTTAAAAAGGGGGACCACCAGGGCATTCCTTCCAATCCTGCGGAACCCGTCCAGTGCTCAAACTGTTGTTATGATGTCATATAGGGCAGTCTGTGCACAAACGCCACCCTCCCTCAGCATTTCACTTGGGAGATCATCTCTGCCCGCTGCCTTTCCTGGTCTCAGACTCTGGATCGCCTTCAATACCTCCTCAGCAGATGGCACCTCAGCCAGCCACTCACAGGGGGTGACTTCTTCCAATATTTGAGGGACCGCAGCCTCAGCAGGGTCATCCTCACTTTGTGCCACGATGTTTTCCTGGCTGAGGGATTTTCCCTCCCCCAGGACCTCACAGAAATGCTCAGCAAATCTGCGAACCAGTTCCTGGGGGTCGGAGATTGGATCACCGTTTTTTCCCCTAATGATGGTAATAGGTGTGGCGCTGCAGGTTACTTTTTTGATGGAGTCAAATAGAGTTTTATGATCATGGGCCACTGACGCTCTCACACACACACACACTCTCACATACACACGCGTTTTCTCACACACACGCACACACACATGCTCTCACACACACACGCTCACACGCTCTCACACACAACAACAACAACAACTGCCATTCGCCACTAAGTGGCGGTGACGTCACCACGACGCTTGTGCCAGGCTATGTGCACCCTGAGGCCACGTGAAGTGTCGAACGCCCGCTGGCAGGAGGTCACGGGGCAGACCCAGGTGCCACGGGTCGACTGACTGAGATGACTGGCTGATGCACCACCTGTGCCCCCTACTGTGCCAACCTGCTGTGCTTTAGCCACCCAGCGCTCCGCTCGCTGTTGTGAGCGTCGCTCCTCCGCCCTCCGTTGTTGTTGGAGGGCGACTGCCTCCAACTGCCCAGTAGCATCCTTCACGAGCCTCCTCCACAGAGGCCGATCTTGACACCGCTGGTACCAGTCATCGGCAAGTCCACTCAGCTCCACGTCCTCCTGTACCACATCACTCCATCTCTTCTCTAGCCCGTGCCGCGCCCGCTTAGCCCCCTCAATCCGGCCAAACAAAAGCTGTTTCGGCATGCGGTGGCTGGGCATGCGGGCTACATGACTCAGCCATCGCAGCCTTGCCTGCCGGAGGAGCTCACCGATGGGACCCTGCCCAGATCTTTCAAGGATGTGTGAGCTCCTCACACAATCCAGTCTGGTTAAACCCAGGATGGATCGTAGGCAGGCCAGCCTAAATGTTTCTAACCGGCGAAGATGTTCCATTAGGGGGGTCCACGTTTCGCAAGCGTAGAGAAGGGAGGGAATGACCGTGGCCGAGAAGACCTGAAGCTTAGTGCGGAGCGACAGACCAGGTAGCTTCCACACAGCGTTACGCAACCGATGAAAAGATATTGCCGCTCGACTGATTCGGAGTGAGACCTCTGCTGTTAAACTGGAGCCAGTCATAAGCACACTGCCCAGGTATGGGAAACTCTCCACTCTCTCCACAACTGCCCCATCACCGATTGGGAGTTGTGGGGGTGGAGTGTCCGATGGTACAAAATACCCAGGCAGGTGCTTAGTTTTGGTGGGGCTGATGGTAAGGCCCCACCTCTTAGTGGCACGCTCCAGTCTCAGCAGCAGCGTCTCCAACTCCTCCTCTGACTGAGCAGCTATTACCAAGTCATCAGCATACATAACGTGGTTGAGCAATAGGGAGCCATCCCTTGACCGCACCCGGGCATCGATTAGCCTCCCATTATATCTGTACCATATGGAGATTCCCCCGGTACAGCTATTGAAGGCTTCACGAACCACGTGGTCAAAATAGATGTTAAATAATGTGGGAGCCAGAGGACATCCCTGTCGCACCCCAAGGTGTACAGGGAATGGCTCTGACTCCCGGCCACGTAGTTTTACCCGGGCCCGCTCACCATCATGAAGGTCCTTAATGATCGTGAGCAGAGGGTCAGGTACTCCAAAAGCACGAAGAACGACCCAGAGCCCAGGCCTACTGATGGTATCATAGGCCTTGACCAGGTCAATAAAGCAGAGATGTAGGTCTTGTTGGAATTCCCTACACCTCTGCTGTAGCAGACGGACAGAAAATATGGCATCTGTGCAGGACCGCCCTTTCCTGAAACCGCATTGGGGCTCCGCAAGCCTCTCCTCAGCGTGCCTGGCAAGGCGATGCTGAATAATCCTTGCCAGGACCTTTCCCGGCACACTGAGGAGTGAGATGCCCCTGTAGTTGTTACAGTCTGTGCGGTCCCCCTTCTTAAAAAGGGGGACCACCAGGGCATCCTTCCAATCCTGCGGAACCCGTCCAGTGGTCCAGACTGTTGTTATGATGTCATATAGGGCCGTCTGTGCACAAACGCCACCCTCCCTCAGCATTTTGCTTGGGAGATCATCTCTGCCCGCTGCCTTTCCTGGTCTCAGACTCCGGATCGCCTTCAATACTTCCTCAGCAGATGGCACCTCAGCCAGCCACTCACAGGGGGTGACTTCATCCAATATTTGAGGCACCGCAGCCTCAGCAGGGTCATCCTCACTTTGTGCCACGATGTTTTCCTGGCTGAGGGATTTTCCCTCCCCCAGGACCTCACAGAAATGCTCAGCAAATCTGCGAACCTGTTCCTGGGGGTCGGAAATTGGGTCACCGTTTTTTCCCCTAATGATGGTAATAGGTGTGGCGCTGCAGGTTACTTTTTTGATGGAGTTAAATAGAGATTTGTGATCACGGGCCACTGAGGCAGACTCCATCTCCTCAGCAACCCGCGACCACCACCCATCCTTGCAGCACCTCACACCTCTCCGAACCTCCGAGCGAAGGCTGCGGTAAGCCTCCTCATTCTCTGACGTGGGATTCTGTAGCCGATGACAGTGGGCCTGTCGCTTTTTCTCAACCATCCTGAACAACTCCTCTGTCATCCAGGGTGTCTGGGGAGGTCTGGACCGCGTACCCAAAGCAGCCATTGCAGCTGCATGAGTCACAGTCCTAAACCTCGCCCATTTACCCTCGACATCAGGAGGAGTCGGGGACGATGCCAATCCCAGCCGCAAGCGATGATGAAATTCTCGCTTGCAACTTTCATCAGATAACTGAGACCAGGCCACTTTAGGTTGGAATGGGGTCCTGGGTGTACACCCACCACCGGAGTGGAAGAATGGCAGGCGCATCTTACAGATGACTAGTCGATGGTCAGAGGACAGATCAGCTCCACGGTAGGTCCTGGTGTCAAGGACATGGGCTCGCATTCGCTGGTCCGTCACTATGTAGTCCAGCAGATGTTCTTGCTTGGACCCGGCATGCATCCATGATGTTGTGTGGATGCGCCGATGCCGGAACAGCGTGTTGGTAATTACAAGCCCATGGGCTGCACAAAAATCTAGCAGCCTCCTACCGTTGTTATTGAGCTGATCTGGCCCATGCCCTCCAATCACTCCAGACCAGGTGCCAGTATCATGACCAACTCGGGCATTGAAGTCACCCAACATGATGACTCTATCCCGAGGGGCCACTTTAGCCAGCACCTGTGACAGGAGGTCATAGAAGGCATCTGACTCATCGGCTTTGCCTGCATCCCTCCACGGATGTTCATCTTCGGTGGGGGCATAAGTAACCACGACCACCATTCCTCGCCTCCGGTTGATGGGAAGGCGAGCCCAAAGTAGCCTGGGGCTTACAGCTTCCCACACCTCACCGCCACGCTCCCACGCCCCCTTCATTCTTTTGTTCAAAAGAAGACCCACACCCTGTTGTTTGGCAGTCTGCTGCCCCGAGTAGAGGACTGTCCACCCCTCATAGTGGCAGGAGCCAGAGCCGGTCCACCGGACCTCCTGAATGCCGCATAGATCCAGGCGGTACCGGTCCAGCTCCCGACAGAGGAGTGGCAGCCTCTCCTCTGCAGTGAGCGTTCGAACATTCCACGTGGCCACCCGTAGTGGCTTTTCGTTGTTTCTGGAGTAGCCCAGAGGGTAGGTATTCAATCTCCTGGCTCCGCCAATTGGGGTTTGGCCAGGAGACGTCATAGACGCCTGGCCCCCCGGGGCCTCCGGCACAAGCTTAGTTGTTACATATTTCAGTTTAATTCGTGGTTTTGTGGTAATTAATTGAAGGTGGAGGGGTTACCAGCCCCTCGCACCCGTCCAGAGCCCCCGTTTAGCCCCTGTGGTGGACACATATGCCATGAGGGGAGGAGCCAATCAAAATTGGAACTCCCCCCACAGCGCTGTCCACGACAGAGTTGCCCGTCCGGCACCGCGAGGAGGTAGGGGGTTGTTTTGCCGGACCAACAACAACAACCGCCATTCGCCACTCTCACACACACACGCTCTCACACACACTCTCACATACACACGCACGGATGTGCATGCACACACATTCTCACACGCACACACATTCCCGCACACACGCGGGCTGCGTGTCGCCGCCTGTAGCTGCCGGCTGTCGTTGGGGCGGCGTTGGCGCTCCTGTGTCACTCTTCCCTTGAAGCGTCACACTCGCACGCCTCCATCCCTCCCGTCCGCCCGCCCTTCGTAGCACGGTGTGCTTGTGTCTACAGTGCGAAGCCAGAGCACCCCCCCCCAGCAGTAGCACCAGCAGCAGCAGCAGTAGCAGCAGCAGTAG
This sequence comes from Petromyzon marinus, assembly GCF_048934315.1. Lineage (NCBI taxonomy): Eukaryota > Metazoa > Chordata > Hyperoartia > Petromyzontiformes > Petromyzontidae > Petromyzon > Petromyzon marinus. The sequence continues at coordinate 253,264 of NC_133668.1, read as the reverse complement.
CAGCAGTAGCAGTAGTAGCAGCAGTAGCAGCAGTAGCAGCAGTAGCAGTAGCAGCAGCAGTAGCAGCAGTAGCAGCAGTAGCAGTAGTAGCAGCAGTAGCAGCAGCAGCAGTAGCAGCAGCAGTAGCAGCAGTAGCAGCAGTAGCAGCAGTAGCAGTAGTAGCAGCAGTAGCAGCAGCAGTAGTAGTAGCACCAGCAGTAGCACCAGCAGCAGCAGTAGCACCAGCAGTAGCACCAGCAGCAGCAGTAGCACCAGCAGCAATAGCAGCACCAGCAGTAGCAGCAGCAGTAGCACCAGCAGTAGCAGCAGCACCACCAGCAGTAGCAGCAGCACCACCAGCAGCAGTAGCACCAGCAGCACCAGCAGTAGCACCAGCAGTAGTAGCAGCAGCAGCACCACCACCAGTAGTAGCAGCAGCACCACCAGCAGCAGCAGTAGCACCAGCAGTAGCAGCAGCAGTAGCACCAGCAGTAGCACCAGCAGCAGCAGTAGCACCAGCAGTAGTAGTAGCAGCACCAGTAGTAGTAGCAGCACCACCAGTAGTAGTAGCAGCACCACCAGTAGTAGTAGTAACAGCACCACCAGTAGTAGCAGCACCACCAGTAGTAGTAGCAGCACCAGTAGTAGTAGCAGCAGCACCACCAGTAGTAGTAACAGCACCACCAGTAGTAGTAGCAGCACCACCAGCAGCAGCAGCTCTGCTGTGCACTGCACCAGAGCTGGGAGCTGCATTCCAGCAGCCCGAACGGGACGGGGGCTGCTGCATCCCTGACGAGGGTCACTGGAGCAAGGCGGACGACGCCTCTAGCGAGGTGGACGACGCCTCTAGCGAGGTGGACGACGCCTCTAGCGAGGTGGACGCCGCCTCTAGCGAGGTGGATGACCCTGTGACTGTGTGACCCTGTGACCGTGTGACCCTGTGACCGTGTGACCCTGTGACCCTGTGACTGTGTGACCCTGTGACCGTGTGACCCTGTGACCGTGTGACCCTGTGACCCTGTGACCGTGTGACCCTGTGACCCTGTGACCGTGTGACCCTGTGACCCTGTGACCGTGTGACCGTGTGACCCTGTGACCCTGTGACCCTGTGACCGTGTGACCCTGTGACCCTGTGACCGTGTGACCCTGTGACCCTGTGACCGTGTGACCCTGTGACCCTGTGACCGTGTGACCCTGTGACCCTGTGACCGTGTGACCCTGTGACCGTGTGACCCTGTGACTCTGTGACCGTGTGACCCTGTGACCCTGTGACCGTGTGACCCTGTGACCGTGTGACCCTGTGACTGTGTGACCCTGTGACCCTGTGACCGTGTGACCCTGTGACCCTGTGACCGTCGACACGACGTCGGGCAGCCGCTGCCCCGTGGCGTCTCTGGGACACGTGGGCACAGCGCCGCCACCGCCAGCCTGCTGTGGGTCGGCCGATTCCTCGACGCGCAGAACGCCGCCCCCCCTCGCCCCCCCTCGCCCCTCCACCTCGCCCCCCCCTCGCCCCTCGCCCCTCCCCTCCTCCACCTCGCCCCCCCCCTCCTCGCCCCCCCCCTCGCCCCCCCCTCCACCTCGCCCCCCCCTCGCCCCCCCCTCCACCTCGCCCCCCCCTCGCCCCCCCCTCCACCTCACTCCCCCCTCCACCTCGCCCCCCCCTCCACCTCGCCCCCCCCTCCTCGCCCCTCCCTCCTCGCCCCCCCCCTCGCCCCCCCCTCCTCGCCCCCTCTACCTCGCCCCCCCCCCCCACCTCGCCCCCCTCTCGTTATTTATTTTGTGGCGTGGTTGTTGTTGTTGTTGTTGTTTTTGTTGTTTTTGTTTTCCCCTCGACTGTGCACGCCGCGCCACGGCGCGTCCACACGGACGAGTTTCCATGGCAACGCCGCCACGGTGATGGAAACGTCGATGAAGGAGAGCTCGCAGCAGGAGGGCTGGGGGGGTGAGTGGGGGGGTTAGTGGGGGGGAGTGAGTGGGGGGGGGTGAGTGGGGGGGGGTGAGTGGGGGGGGTGAGTGGGGGGGGTGAGTGGGGGGGGTGAGTGGGGGGGGTGAGTGGGGGGGGTGAGTGGGGGGGGGTGAGTGGGGGGGGTGAGTGGGGGGGGGTGAGTGGGGGGGGCCTCACCTCTCCCGACGCTTCATGACGGCCGCCTGCGACGCGTGGACACAACGCCAATCCCGCGCCCCGCTCCCGGCGCTCCCGGCGCTCCCGTGTCCCGTGTTGACCCACGTTGACCCACGTAGACCCACGTTGACCCACGTTGACCCACGTAGACCCACGTTGACCCACGTTGACCCACGTTGACCCACGTTGACCCACGTTGACCCACGTTGACCCACGTTGACCCACGTTGACCCACGTAGACCCACGTTGACCCACGTTGACCCACGTTGACCCACGTTGACCCACGTTGACCCACGTTGACCCACGTAGACCCACGTTGACCCACGTTGACCCACGTTGACCCACGTTGACCCACGTAGACCCACGTTGACCCACGTTGACCCACGTAGACCCACGTTGACCCACGTTGACCCACGTTGACCCACGTTGACCCACGTAGACCCACGTTGACCCACGTTGACCCACGTTGACCCACGTTGACCCACGTAGACCCACGTTGACCCACGTTGACCCACGTTGACCCACATTGACCCACGTAGACCCACGTAGACCCACGTTGACCCACGTTGACCCACATTGACCCACATTGACCCACGTTGACCCACGTTGACCCACGTTGACCCACGTTGACCCACGTTGACCCACGTTGACCCACGTTGACCCACGTTGACCCACGTTGACCCACATTGACCCACGTTGACCCACATTGACCCACGTAGACCCGCGTTGACCTGCGCGGCGTTGGATCCGGGTGAGGAAAATCCGGAACTGGTGAGTAAAGTACAAACGCTACGGGGAACGCGCAGACGAGAGAGACGGAGCGGATCGGCGAATCGCTGAGCCGCGGGACGCTCGCGCGGCTAATCTCGTGGCCCCCTCGCCCCCGGGGTACGGAGGAAGCCCGCGAGGCCGCCGTGGACATTCCACATCCGTGCGGCTGGCGGGCGAGCGGCAAGGCTGGCCGCAGGATCGGCGCTTGCCCACAGAGCGCCGCTCGCTCTGCCTCTGGGCGGCCCGGTCGACGCCGCTCGCACCGCTCGCCTCCTTGGCGAAGCGCGGCGAGACGATGTCACGTGGTGGGGTTTGGTGCGATTGGCGGGATGTGCAACGAGCACCTTTTGGAGTTTACGTTACAAATCGATTCTGAGCGCAGCCGTCAATGACAAGCGGCAATGGTCGCTCGGAGGGCCCCCGAGAGTGAAGCGCGTGTCGCTCCCCCCCCGTGCCGCTCCCCCCCCCGCGTGCCGCTCCCCCCCCCGTGCCGCTCCCCCCCCGTGCCGCTCCCCCCCCGTGCCGCTCCCCCCCCCGTGCCGCTCCCCCCGCGTGCCGCTCCCCCCTCGTGCCGCTCCCCCCCCCCCGTGCCGCTCCCCCCCCGTGCCGCTCCCCCCTCTGCCTGGGAAGTCGTCCGCTCTGATCCAGGTTTTCGGATCTCGCGACGCTGAGCGGAATGGCGCGTTTTCTTGTACAATGAATGCGCATTGATTCTAGATTTAAAGCTTTCGTGACTGCTAGGATCCATACTCTTTGGTTCTATTGGGTAAAGTCACGTAGGTGAAAATAAAATAACAAAAAATCACGACGTTTCGGCCACAACACAAGCGGCCTTCATCAGGTTAAGGGACGAGACTGTCTGGAGGACAGCGCTGGAGTGGAAGAAGCCACGCTTAGATCACGACCTTTAAGTTGTGTGAGAAGCAGCGTCTCGATGAGTTGCGACTTCTTATCCCGTTGTCTGTTAAAAGCTCTAACAGATAGGTGAAAGCCCTCCCCATAGAGGTTATCAATTCTAGATTTAAAGCGTTCGTGACTGCTAGGATCCATACTCTTTGGTTCTATTGGGTAAAGCTGCCCTGACGCTGCCACCGCTGCTACCCCCCCCCCCCTCTCGTTTCCGCCGCCCGCAGCTCCCGGAGCTTCGCGCCGACGGCCGCGGGCCCAAGGGCCTCGGCCGCTTCTTGCTGCAGAACGCCGGCCTCCTCCTCGGCTTCGCCATCATGTTCCTCATCGCCCTCTTCGAGGACAGCATCGCCCTCAGCCTCAGCTTCTAGGCCACAGCGGCAGCAGGAGCCGGAGAGGCCCTCGCTTGCACATCGGCAACGCACGTTGTGGTTGTTGTTGTTGCGGTTGTTGTGGTTGTTGTGGTGGTTGTGGTTGTTGTTGTGGTTGTTGCGGTTGTTGTGGTTGTCGGGTTGTACACATCCCATCGACCGCACCCCGGCGGTATCGGAATCGCAGCCTCGCCTTGCCGAGCCCCGCTCGAGCCTCGGACCCAAAGTCGTGACGACGACGACTGCGCCTGCTGCTGCTGCTGCTGGGACGCGGGCGACCGCCGGCGGCGGCGGCGGCGGCGCGTTACTCCGTCGGCGTCCCACCGGCACCGCCTCGCGGCGGACGCTCAAAAGCAGCTTGAGAGCGATTGGTGCGGCACGTGACGAGAATGAGGCTCGCTCGCTCACGGGGGGGGCACCACGTGCTGCCATCTCCGTTGCCCTCCTTCATCGGACCGGCTGAGCCCAACGACCTGACCTTTGAACCGTGTCTTCCCTTGGAAGTCTGAGCGCGTGGAAGTGTGTGTGAGTGTGTGTCCATGTGAGTGTGAGCGTCCACGTGAGTGTGAACGCGTGTCCATGTGAGTGAGTGTGAGTGTCCACGTGAGTGTGAGCGTCCACGTGAGTGTGAACGCGCGTCCACGTGAGTGTGAGCGAGTGCGTGAGCACGTGCACGAGCGTGTGAGCGCGCATGTGAATGTGTGCGCTCGTGGGGAGCGGTGGCGCAGTGGTTAGCGCGCTGCGCTACGATCCCGGCGACTCGAGTACGATTCTCGCTCACGACCGACAACGGTGGTGACAATTTTAACCGGTCCTGGGCCTCCCCTAGGTGGACTCGACTTTAAACGTAAACCCGGCGCGGTGTGTAAACATCAGCACTGGGGAGACAAAGGTGGCCGGCAGCGGTGCTGGGCTCACCACCTCCTTGCGTGCCATTCCGCCTTTAATAGGTGCTCGCTAACAGCATTGCCCCAGCCGCAGCAGCAGCAGTCTGTGAAAGGCTGTACGGGCATCTCTGTCTCTTGTGTGTGCACCTGACAGTAGTTCGCGTGCTGCAGTTGCTGACAAATTGCGGCAACCAGTTCCTTTTAGCCTCGCCGAGAAAATTGTTTACGTAACATTTCACGCAGCTGAGCATTGTCATTATATTCAGGATAATGGTGAAGTATCACGTTTAATTAAGCTTAATGATGCCATCACTTGTTAAGTATTCATGTTAATGATGCCATCGCTTGTTAAGTATTCATGTTAATGATGCCATCACTTGTTAAGTATTCATGTTAATGATGCCATCTCTTGTTAAGTATTCATGTGAACATTGCTAGTCCAAGATTGTGGTCGTGAGATTTACACACAAACAGAAAGCCATGGTGTTTTTATATTGTCCTTAAAAATAATTCAATTCACAATGTTTACCGTCTACGTTACGCTGATTATAATGAGTCATTGCCGTCTTTTAGATGCAGCGGATATGTACCTGGGCCTGATGCCTAAGACAATTAAAACTCATTGACGCGTCACGTATCCACGCGCTGTGTGCTGCTCCACCATCGCGTACCGAACACACTGTGATGTTAGAACCCAGCCTGTGATGTTAGAACCCAGCCTGTGGTGTTAGAACCCAGCCTGTGATGTTAGAACCCAGCCTGTGATGTTAGAACCCAGCCTGTGATGTTAGAACCCAGCCTGTGGTGTTAGAACCCAGCCTGTGGTGTTAGAACCCAGCCTGTGATGTTAGAACCCAGCCTGTGATGTTAGAACCCAGCCTGTGATGTTAGAACCCAGCCTGTGATGTTAGAACCCAGCCTGTGATGTTAGAACCCAGCCTGTGATGTTAGAACCCAGCCTGTGGTGTTAGAACCCAGCCTGTGGTGTTAGAACCCAGCCTGTGATGTTAGAACCCAGCCTGTGATGTTAGAACCCAGCCTGTGGTGTTAGAACCCAGCCTGTGATGTTAGAACCCAGCCTGTGATGTTAGAACCCAGCCTGTGGTGTTAGAACCCAGCCTGTGATGTTAGAACCCAGCCTGTGATGTTAGAACCCAGCCTGTGATGTTAGAACCCAGCCTGTGATGTTAGAACCCAGCCTGTGATGTTAGAACCCAGCCTGTGATGTTAGAACCCAGCCTGTGATGTTAGAACCCAGCCTGTGATGTTAGAACCCAGCCTGTGGTGTTAGAACCCAGCCTGTGATGTTAGAACCCAGCCTGTGATGTTAGAACCCAGCCTGTGATGTTAGAACCCAGCCTGTGATGTTAGAACCGAGCCTGTGATGTTAGAACCCAGCCTGTGATGTTAGAACCCAGCCTGTGGTGTTAGAACCCAGCCTGTGATGTTAGAACCCAGCCTGTGATGTTAGAACCCAGCCTGTGATGTTAGAACCCAGCCTGTGGTGTTAGAACCCAGCCTGTGATGTTAGAACCCAGCCTGTGATGTTAGAACCCAGCCTGTGATGTTAGAACCCAGCCTGTGATGTTAGAACCCAGCCTGTGATGTTAGAACCCAGCCTGTGATGTTAGAACCCAGCCTGTGATGTTAGAACCCAGCCTGTGATGTTAGAACCCAGCCTGTGATGTTAGAACCCAGCCTGTGATGTTAGAACCCAGCCTGTGATGTTAGAACCCAGCCTGTGGTGTTAGAACCCAGCCTGTGGTGTTAGAACCCAGCCTGTGATGTTAGAACCCAGCCTGTGATGTTAGAACCCAGCCTGTGATGTTAGAACCCAGCCTGTGATGTTAGAACCCAGCCTGTGGTGTTAGAACCCAGCCTGTGATGTTAGAACCCAGCCTGTGGTGTTAGAACCCAGCCTGTGATGTTAGAACCCAGCCTGTGATGTTAGAACCCAGCCTGTGATGTTAGAACCCAGCCTGTGATGTTAGAACCCAGCCTGTGATGTTAGAACCCAGCCTGTGATGTTAGAACCCAGCCTGTGATGTTAGAACCCAGCCTGTGGTGTTAGAACCCAGCCTGTGATGTTAGAACCCAGCCTGTGATGTTAGAACCCAGCCTGTGATGTTAGAACCCAGCCTGTGATGTTAGAACCGAGCCTGTGATGTTAGAACCCAGCCTGTGATGTTAGAACCCAGCCTGTGGTGTTAGAACCCAGCCTGTGATGTTAGAACCCAGCCTGTGATGTTAGAACCCAGCCTGTGATGTTAGAACCCAGCCTGTGGTGTTAGAACCCAGCCTGTGATGTTAGAACCCAGCCTGTGATGTTAGAACCCAGCCTGTGATGTTAGAACCCAGCCTGTGATGTTAGAACCCAGCCTGTGATGTTAGAACCCAGCCTGTGATGTTAGAACCCAGCCTGTGATGTTAGAACCCAGCCTGTGATGTTAGAACCCAGCCTGTGATGTTAGAACCCAGCCTGTGATGTTAGAACCCAGCCTGTGATGTTAGAACCCAGCCTGTGATGTTAGAACCCAGCCTGTGGTGTTAGAACCCAGCCTGTGATGTTAGAACCCAGCCTGTGATGTTAGAACCCAGCCTGTGATGTTAGAACCCAGCCTGTGATGTTAGAACCGAGCCTGTGATGTTAGAACCCAGCCTGTGATGTTAGAACCCAGCCTGTGGTGTTAGAACCCAGCCTGTGATGTTAGAACCCAGCCTGTGATGTTAGAACCCAGCCTGTGATGTTAGAACCCAGCCTGTGGTGTTAGAACCCAGCCTGTGATGTTAGAACCCAGCCTGTGATGTTAGAACCCAGCCTGTGATGTTAGAACCCAGCCTGTGATGTTAGAACCCAGCCTGTGATGTTAGAACCCAGCCTGTGGTGTTAGAACCCAGCCTGTGATGTTAGAACCCAGCCTGTGGTGTTAGAACCCAGCCTGTGATGTTAGAACCCAGCCTGTGATGTTAGAACCCAGCCTGTGATGTTAGAACCCAGCCTGTGGTGTTAGAACCCAGCCTGTGATGTTAGAACCCAGCCTGTGGTGTTAGAACCCAGCCTGTGATGTTAGAACCCAGCCTGTGATGTTAGAACCCAGCCTGTGGTGTTAGAACCCAGCCTGTGATGTTAGAACCCAGCCTGTGGTGTTAGAACCCAGCCTGTGATGTTAGAACCCAGCCTGTGATGTTAGAACCCAGCCTGTGATGTTAGAACCCAGCCTGTGATGTTAGAACCCAGCCTGTGGTGTTAGAACCCAGCCTGTGATGTTAGAACCCAGCCTGTGGTGTTAGAACCCAGCCTGTGATGTTAGAACCCAGCCTGTGATGTTAGAACCCAGCCTGTGGTGTTAGAACCCAGCCTGTGATGTTAGAACCCAGCCTGTGATGTTAGAACCCAGCCTGTGGTGTTAGAACCCAGCCTGTGATGTTAGAACCCAGCCTGTGATGTTAGAACCCAGCCTGTGGTGTTAGAACCCAGCCTGTGGTGTTAGAACCCAGCCTGTGATGTTAGAACCCAGCCTGTGATGTTAGAACCCAGCCTGTGGTGTTAGAACCCAGCCTGTGATGTTAGAACCCAGCCTGTGATGTTAGAACCCAGCCTGTGGTGTTAGAACCCAGCCTGTGATGTTAGAACCCAGCCTGTGATGTTAGAACCCAGCCTGTGGTGTTAGAACCCAGCCTGTGATGTTAGAACCCAGCCTGTGATGTTAGAACCCAGCCTGTGGTGTTAGAACCCAGCCTGTGATGTTAGAACCCAGCCTGTGATGTTAGAACCCAGCCTGTGGTGTTAGAACCCAGCCTGTGATGTTAGAACCCAGCCTGTGGTGTTAGAACCCAGCCTGTGATGTTAGAACCCAGCCTGTGATGTTAGAACCCAGCCTGTGGTGTTAGAACCCAGCCTGTGATGTTAGAACCCAGCCTGTGATGTTAGAACCCAGCCTGTGGTGTTAGAACCCAGCCTGTCATGTTAGAACCCAGCCTGTGGTGTTAGAACCCAGCCTGTGATGTTAGAACCCAGCCTGTGGTGTTAGAACCCAGCCTGTGATGTTAGAACCCAGCCTGTGATGTTAGAACCCAGCCGGTGATGTTAGAACCCAGCCTGTGGTGTTAGAACCCAGCCTGTGATGTTAGAACCCAGCCTGTGATGTTAGAACCCAGCCTGTGATGTTAGAACCGAGCCTGTGATGTTAGAACCCAGCCTGTGGTGTTAGAACCCAGCCTGTGATGTTAGAACCCAGCCTGTGATGTTAGAACCCAGCCTGTGATGCTAGAACCCAGCCTGTGATGTTAGAACCCAGCCTGTGATGCTAGAACCCAGCCTGTGTGGGATTTCGTGGTGGTCGTGCACCAGAGTGGACACAGTTGGGGGAATCGCTGAGCGACACTCGGAGCGGGTGCAGGCATGGCTTGTGTGGGTGCAGGCATGGCTTGTGTGGGTGCAGGCATGGCTTGTGTGGGTGCAGGCATGGCTTCTGTGGGTGCAGGCATGGCTTGTGTGCGGGCTGCACATTCCTCTGCACGTGTGGTGCCACGACCGGGGAGCCACTCCGCAAGCGCCGCAATCCCCCCCCCCTAACCCCGCCCTGAACGCACACACGCCGCACACACACCGCACACACACACACCACGCACACACACACACCACGCACACACGCCGCGCACACACACACACACACCGCACACACGCTGCACACACACCGCACACACACCACACACCGCACACACGCCGCACACACGCCGCACACACACCGAACACACCACGCACACAAACACACCGCACACACACCACGCACACACACCGAACACACCACGCACACACACACCACGTACACACCGCACACACACGCCGCACACACACCGCACACACACCACGCACGCACACCGCACACACCGCACACACGCCGCACACACACCGCACACACACACCACGCACACACACGCCGCACACACACACCGCACACACCGCACACACGCCGCACACACACCGCACACACACGCCGCACACACACCACGCACACACACGCACCACGCACACACACGCCGCACACACACACCGCACACACACACCGCACACACACACGACGCTCACACACGTAGTGTCCCAGCAGGGGATCGCCTGGCACCGCGGGTTTTCATCCAAAGGGCCCCTAGAGGGGACGTCCCATGGTTTCCCGGTGCCAGGATATTGGCTGCCTCCCCCCAGGACAAATTGCGGCCCCCAAATTGGCTTAAAGTTGTATGGGTGCACAGAAGCTCACCGGGCTAACCGCAATGAGACGCTCAGCACTGGGGAGGGGCCAGGGTGAAATATTGCGCGAGCAGCACAGACGAGGAGGTGGGAAGGAAATCCCTGCGCACACCGCGGGTATTCGGCAGCCGGGCGGCCCTTCAGGGTAAACCGCCTGAGTCGGGGGTAAGGAATGCGGGCGCGGAGACAACGGGCCGGGGGATAGCGTAACGTGATGCCCTAGGTAACGGCAGCAAAACTTTTGAAAATCAAAAGATAGGTGCACGATTGGTTGCGCAGGATGACGTAATGTAACCCTGGATTTTCCAAAATCCCAGGGCATAAAAAGGGGGAACCCGGAACGGTTCAAGGGTCTTCTGATCTCCAGCCGCTTGGTGGCAGGGACCGACTCCCTGCCTGCCTCCTCGAGCCATTGGCAGCGTCCGTGAGACGCCAGCGAGTGCAGCTACGAGACAGCGATAGGCAAGGTTGTCTCCCGTCTCCGTCCCTCCGCGTCCACGCGACACCGTGAGAACTGCTGCGAGGTACATAACGGGGCGTGTAGATATTTGGGGAATTGGATACTGATAGGAGCAGAAAATTTCCTCCGGGCCACTTTAGACTCGTGGCGAATGTCACGGAAGGGGCTGTACATTTGCTCTGCTCTGCCACGGCGAGTCGCGGGGGTGGGATGGAGGTTGGCGGCGCTCCCTCCCGCCGTGAGCCCGCGGCTGCCTTGTGCGCGTCTCGATCAACGAGACTCATCCATACGTGACTTTACCGAAAGACCCAAATAATATGAATTCCTGCAGTCACGAAAGCTTTAAGTCAAGAGACTCACCAATTGACCGCAGCCGTCACGGCAGAGGCATCGTTACAAATAAATATTCAGTAAAGTTGAAGAGTCTCGTGAAAATGCGGCGGTTTCAAATGTGGTTGGACGACTTCGATTCCGCACCCGGCAAGACACTGCGCACATGCCCGCCGCTCTTCGCCGCATGCGTCTGGAGCAGACTGAGACTGCACCGCCACAGGAGGACTTTCCCGGCTCTCGCTGTCTCTCTGTCTCCGCCCCGCGCCACACGCGATGGATGCGCGCGGATTCGCAGCGCGGATTCGCGGGGACGGTGGAACGCGTGGGAATTTGGCAGCCACGTGGTCTCAGGACGTCGCCCGGACGTTCGCTGGAGCGCTCCACGTGTGGACTCCCTGTCAGTGTGGACTCACTGGTAGTGTGTACTCACTGTCAGTGTGTACTCACTGTCAGTGTGTACTCACTGTCAGTGTGTACTCACTGGTAGTGTGGACTCCCTGGCAGTGTGGACTCACTGGTAGTGTGGACTCACTGGTAGTGTGGACTCACTGGTAGTGTGGACTCACTGTCAGTGTGGACTCACTGGCAGTGTGGACTCACTGGTAGTGTGTACTCACTGGTAGCGTGGACTCCCTGGCAGTGTGGACTCACTGGTAGTGTGGACTCACTGGCATTGTGTACTCACTGGTAGTGTGGACTCACTGGCATTGTGTACTCACTGGTAGTGTGGACTCACTGGTAGTGTGGACTCCTTGACTGCGTGTGCAATGTCTCTGCGGATATTTGGTGGTGGAATGTTCACCAGAACAGCGAGCCAGGGGGTTGGTGTCGGTCTCAGAGTGTGGCAATGACAACAAATGACACTGAAGGGTCATGATCAGAAATTTCTCACAAACTGGTGAATGCCACTGGCCCTGTCTGGCTGTGTTGCTGCCATCTCATTGCGTCGTTGATACAGCTACGCTGCCCCATTCCTCCTGATCACCGCCACTGCTCTCCTGCTGTGTCAGGACGTCTATTTTGAGTTGCGAGCCACAGTAATGAGGAAGAAGCGACTCTACTGAGACGGAACATCGCGTGGCGGCTGATGGAACATCTGATGAACGGGTTCCTGGCAGCAGCGGTGGCGGCGTTGTGTGTGTGGTGTGTGCGAGCGTGCATGTCTGTTGAGGTGAGCGGTGGTAATAGGTGTGGTGCTGGAGGTTATTTTTTTTAATGGAATTAAAGAGCGATTTGGTATCACGGGCCACTGAGGCAGACTCCATGTCCTCAACAACCCGCGATCACCACCCATCCTTGCAGAGCCTCATGGAGGTAGGATGGAGACATCACAGTCAGTTAAGACTTTACTTGGTTAATAACGTCCTTCCAATGATTGCTCAGTTTGCACCCATCTTTTCGGTTGAAGCTGTGTCTGCGTTTATATATCTGGATGGCTTCATGACCAAATCTCTTAAGGTAAGCCGGTGGGTTTGCAGAGTACCTTCGTCTTGGAAAAATACATTTTGTGAGCCCACAGCGTTAAAACAATGATCAGCAATGGCAGAGGTATTGGTCCTACCGTGTTTCAGATCTGCCTTGGGATTGCGAACACGGTCCGAGACATGTTGTTTCGCTTCCCCAATGTAACTGCTGCCGCAGCCACAACTTAGTTTGTAGACACCAGGGTATTGCATGTCAGGAATCACATCCTTTACAGATGGGATAAAATCATGGATTTTGTGTACTGTGTTTAAACTAACCTGGATCTTGTGTTTGTTTAAGATTGTGGAAATATTTTTGGTAACCCCTGCTATGTATGGCAAAGTGATGGTTTTGATTGGATTCTGAGATGGTTGTCTCCCCATTGCTGGGGAGACAGCTTTGCGGATTGTACGGTCAGAATATCTATTCATCCTGAGAGCTTGGTGTACGTGTTCTAGCTCACTGGCTAGGTGGTGCTGGTCGGAGATGCAACGGGCCCTATGGTGTAGTGTGTTGATGAGGGAATTCTTCTGGGCTGGATGGTGGTGGCAGTCAGGCTTTAGATAGGCATCTGTGTGGGTGGCTTTCCTGTAGACAGTGTCCCAACGAGCCATCAGATCAAAACATCCAGGAATGGTAGCTTGCCCTTCTTTGCACTACCATGGTGAATTTGATAGATGGGTGTATGGAATTAATGTGGTTGATAAATTGGTTCAGTGCTTGGCAGGCCGTGTGGCCAGATGACGAAAGTATTATCTACGTATCTCTTCCACAAGGACATAGGGTAGATGTCTCCATGAAAACATTTGCTACCACTGGCGATAAGGGAGAACCCATTGGGGTACCCTGATTGTAGAATGTACCATTCCAGGTTAAGTGCTGGTAAGGCAGTGCCTTACCAAAGTCGGTACATCTGGATTCAGTCCCTGTTGGACCAAGTCTTTAATGATTGCAATGGTGTCAGGTTACAGGTACCTTGGTGAACAGTGAGACTACATCGAAACTTTCGATTTAAAGCTTTCGTGACTGCAATGATTCATCTTCTTTGGTTCTTTCGGTAAAGTCACATAGAATGAGAATAAAATAATAAATTGATTTATTTTATCAATTTATTATTTTATTCTCATTCTACGTGACTTTACCGAAAGAACCAAAGAAGATACATCGAAACTCACAAGCAAATTATCTGGAGACAGTGAGATGTCCTTGATTAGAGAAACCAAGTGAGCTAAGTACAGCTGAGGTGGTCTTGCCCGTGAAAGGAAGCAGGGTCTCAGAAATTGGGCCAGTTTGTAGGTGGGCGAGTTAATGGTGGAGACGATAGGACAGAGCGGGATACCTTCTTTTTTGTATTTTTGGAAGGCCATAAAATCTGGGTGGTCTAGCAGCCAAGGGTGGGAAAAACCCGATTTTTTTGTCCGACAAATCGGGTTATTGGTTTTAATGGAATTAAACCTGATTTTGACCGAATAAAACCTGGTTTTATTATCGGCGTCTCGTGCACACTTCAATCCTGCTCCTCGTCGTCGTCCGCCGCCGCGTCGTCTTCGTCGTCGCTCTCGCTGCTGGACTCGGTGTTGTTGTCGCCGTCATCGGGCGTCGGGTAGTCGTAGAACGCGTTGAGGATCGACTTCATGAAGACGAGCTTCTCGACTGTGTTGGGTGCCAGGCTGTTCCTCAACTTGGAATGGATAAATCCCATCGTCGAGAAGTTTCGCTCAGACGCAGCGGTCGACGTGGCCATGCTGAACAGTTTGATGGCGATCTTCTGGAGCGCGCATGGCGGCTGAGCCCGTGCCCTGGCCCGAACGCCGCTAATGGGTGCGTGCGACTGAAATCCCGACTTAACTTTAATAAAACCGAATAAAACCGGATTTGGGCAGGATCCAGGTGCTCTGGTTTTATATAAAAAACGATTAAAACCCGAATGAATAAAACCGGGCCGTGCCAGCCTTGCTAGTAGCCAAAGATTTTAGAGAGTTGCTTGGCCGGTTCGATTAGAGAAGTCGAATTGGTGATGATAGTGTTGGTTTCCTGGCTAGGCAGTTGGTTGGATCTCTATTGATTTTGTTATAGCTGCCATCATTAAGGTCCTGAGTTTTGTTGTTGTAAGTGGTTTTATCCATGATGACAGTGGCATTGCCCTTGTGTCATCTCTATTCTTTAATTGAGCGAGTTCAAAACGCTCATCCTTGCTGATGTTGCTAATGGGTCTCTTAGCGTTTTTGAGGATAGCAGCGATTTCAGATCTTGCAACGTCTGCCGGGATGTGTCCCAAAACTGAGGGCTACGTCGACCTGGGCAATGATATCATCCACTGGGATGTGTTTAGGGGTGACTGCGAAATTCAACCCTTTAGCTAGTACTGATTTGAGGCTGTCGGAAATTGGGCTGTTATGATTGATGACAATCTTGTTAACATCTAACATTTTAATGTGGCTCTGGCTTCTTTTTTGACTGGAGGTTGAGTTTAGCAATCAAGTTAACTTCACATTTGGTTGACACTGAAGTGACTTTACCAAAAGAACCAGAGTATGAATTCCTGCAGTCACGAAAACTCTAAATCAAGATTCTCCTGGTTTCCCCATGCGTGTGCCGAATTTGATGACGATGGCGTGGTCGGTGTCTCTCTCTAACACGCGGTGACCTCATTGTCGGCTTCACCAAGGTCTGCGCCTCCAGGGGGCGGGGCGTGGACAATGGCAGCTGAGCTTTGCTGCCACCTGCTGCTGTGCCAGTTGGTGTGCTGCCTCGCACGGCTGACGTTGAGAACAGGGACTGTAACGCCACCTACGCCCAGATGAGTGTACACACAGACACTGTGCGGTGTGCGTAGTTGTAAAGAGCTACCGAGTCACTTGCACCGTCGCATTCCCCAGCAATGTCTGTACAAGGCCACGGGGTCACTGAGACCACCCACAGCACGAGGCACTGCCAACAGACACGGGCAAGGGTTGCAGTAGATGTTTAATGGAGCAATTAGCAAGCAGCGGGTTTTACATGACAATCACGTCGACTTATAATGGTTAATGATCACCGTGAAGAAAATGCAGTATGCCTTTTAATAATTGTATCACCTCACCCTAACGCTTAACTAGAACCTAACACCAGTCTTCTACTGTTCATGAGCACGAGCCCAGGTTCTACTTTGTGTTTGATTGCGATGGTGCTAATCGAGGCCACCACAGCAGGCAGGTGACTAGGAGCAGAGAGGCTCTCGGCCTTCTGGAGTCTGCCGCCCCGATGGTTCCGCCGCCGCTGCCGCCGCTGCACTCATCACAACTCTCCAGGGCTTCATGGCCCTTGGAGCCGATGGCTCTTCCACAACGAATCCTTGGTCGTCTCCGCACCCCCGCTGATATCCGCGGCCTCGCTCGTAGGCATCTGCGGCACAGCTACAGTGGAGAACCCCCGCCATGAACGGCAGCCAGGGCCGCTCCGCTGGATGGAATCGCGCTCGGACCATCGTAACCAAACCCTAACGGTTGCACTAGAATATACTTTATCGTGTAAAGTGTTAAAATTAAAGCAAAAGATTACGAGATTAAATGCCGACTCCACCAGGCTCCGTCTCCACGCGCCGGACTTGCCACGGGTGCCCACGTCCACGGCACTCCTCCCCAACCCGGACCCAGGGGCCACCACCCCACGACGAGGCCTCTCTCCTCCACCCGGGGCCCTGCCGGCCGCCGCGCACGCCGGGCGAGTGGAGCCGTCTCCGGCCCTCGTTGCACCGTTCCCCGTCGCCAGCCCCACCCGACCGCGTCCCTCTTGCCGGTGTTGACGTCCTCACAGAGCCGCTGCGTTCACGAGAATCCCAGCCGGGCACCTCGCTCGATCGCTACGAGGCCCGGTCTAACGACACCCATCGGATTAACTGCGATTGACGAGGGGAATCGTGACATCGACAATAGAGGATTATTTTGGATTAGATTGTGTAAATGTGTCGTTAAACCCGCCACCACCTGACACAGACATCAGGCTGGTTGTCATTACCGGCGAAACGCCGTACTCGAGTTGTAACTGTTGTAGTGGGTTTACTCTCAACACACAACCGTCTGCTGTACTAGTCACTAATTGGCATGTTGTGTTTACGTGACAAACCTTACTAATTGGCTGTGTTGGGTGGTGGGGGGTTTAACGACACATATTCACGCAATCTAACCCAAAATTCTCTTATGGATAATATTGTTCACGAAAGCCTCCTCCTACTACTACTACCGCTGCTGCTGCTGCGTGTTAAACAGAATCATGGAAACAAAGAGAAGGAACCCGGAGACAAGAAGCTGATTGGGGCAGTGGATGGCCTCTTCACATCCACAGGCGGCCATGGGCCACGGGTGTCTGAGAGCATTCGGTGTTGCCTGCAAGCCAGCAGCAGCATCATCACCGAGCCTGTGCCAGTGTGAGCGCCGGGGCTGGCCTCTGTAGGCCTCAAGGCAGCAGCGTTATTGTCTGCCACCGTCATCGTCTGCGGGTATGCAGTGTGAATGGCCGTGTGTGAGTGAGTGAGTGTGTGAGTGAGTGTGTGAGTGAGTGTGTGAGTGTGTGAGTGAGTGTGTGAGTGAGTGTGTGAGTGTGTGGTTGTGCTGTGTTTGTGTGGTTGAGCTCCAATCAGCTGCTCTGTCCTCGACTCTGCCACCTGCAACAACAGCAGCAGCAGCAGCAGAGAAAGGTGCAGCGGAACGTCCTGTGAGACCACAGCACAGGCAGCGCGTGAGAGTGGTGATGGTGGTGAGTGCACAGTGTGGTGAGTGTGAGAGTGGTGGTGTTCACTGTGTGGTGAATGTGTAGTAGTGCATGGTGAGTGTGGTATGTGTGAGAGTGGTGATGTTCACTGTGTGGTGAATGTGTAGTAGTGCATGGTGAGTGTGGTGAGTGTGAGAGTGGTGGTGTTCACTGTGTGGTGAATGTGTAGTAGTGCATGGTGAGTGTGGTGAGTGTGAGAGCGGTGATGTTCACTGTGTGGTGAATGTGTAGTAGTGCGTGGTGAGTGTGAGAGTGGTGGTGTTCACTGTGTGGTGAATGTGTAGTAGTACATGGTGAGTGTGGTGAGTGTGAGAGTGGTGGTGTTCACTGTGTGGTGAATGTGTAGTAGTACATGGTGAGTGTGGTGAGTGTGAGAGTGGTGGTGTTCACTGTGTGGTGAATGTGTAGTAGTGCATGGTGAGTGTGGTGAGTGTGAGGGCGGGTGGTGTTCACTGTGTGGTGAATGTGTAGTAGTGCATGGTGAGTGTGGTGAGTGTGACAGTGGTGGTGAGTGGACAGTGAACCTCATCAGTCCAGTTTCTCCACAGCGTCCAGGAACTTGAGGAAGTCCTCCAGGCAGTGGAAGCCGCCCACTTCCCGTGCCACCATGGCAAAGAACTCTGGGGCCTGAGAGCAGGAAGAGAAGATGTGAGACAAAGACATCGAGGAGGAGCTGGGTGAGGAGGTGGGTGAGGAGGTGAGGAGCTGGGTGAGGAGCTGGGTGAGGAGCTGGGTGAGGAGGTGAGGAAGTGAAGAGTTGGGTGAGGGGGTGAGGAGCTGGGTGAGGAGCTGGGTGAGGAGGTGAGGAGCTGGGTGAGGAGGTGAGGAGCTGGGTGAGGAGGTGAGGAGTTGGGTGAGGTGAGGAGCTGGGTGAGGAGCTGGGTGAGGAGCTGGGTGAGGAGCTGGGTGAGGAGCTGGGTGAGGAGGTGAGAAGCTGGGTGAGGAGGTGAGGAGGTGAGGAGCTGGGTGAGAAGGTGAGGAGCCGCAGGGTTGGGGTCCTCACTGAGTCGTGGCGTCTGTGTCCTTGAGCCTGAGACGTGGTGCTGTGTGTGGTAACACCACGTGGTACTGTGTGTGGTGACACTACGTCGTGCTGTGGGTGGTGACACCACGTGGTGCTGTGTGGTAACACCACGTGGTGCTGTGTGTGGTGCCCCCACGTGGTGCTGTGTGGTGCCCCCACGTGGTGTGTCACTCTGTGACACCACGTGGTGCTGTGTGTGGTGACACCACGTGGTGCTGTGTGGTGACACCACGTGGTGCTGTGTGGTGACACCACGTGGTGCTGTGTGTGGTGCCCCCACGTGGTGCTGTGTGGTGCCCCCACGTGGTGTGTCACTCTGTGACACCACGTGGTGCTGTGTGTGGTGACACCACGTGGTGCTGTGTGGTGACACCACGTGGTGCTGTGTGGTGACACCACGTGGTGCTGTGTGTGGTGCCCCCACGTGGTGCTGTGTGGTGCCCCCACGTGGTGTGTCACTCTGTGACACACCACGTGGTGCTGTGTGTGGTGACACCACGTGGTGCTGTGTGGTGACACCACGTGGTGCTGTGTGGTGCCCCCACGTGGTGTCCCCCGGTGTCCCCGTGCCACCTGCTGGCGGATCTCCAGGAGGGTGTGGAGGATGCGGCCGTCGATCTGCGTGAAGTTGGTGCAGTAGGCGCCCAGGCTGCTCTCCTCCAGCCAGGCCTGCACGTCACCCTCCTGCCACTTGGGGACGCCTGGGGCCACGGCAAGCGGCGCACGCGGGGCAACAGACGTCGGCAACCACGGGCGACTCGACGCCGGGCAACTCGGCCGTAAGCAACACGACGCGAGCAAGACGAGCAACTTGACGCAGAATCCTGCAACTCGGTGCAACAAACACCCAGCTACCCTTGGTTCTTTCGGTAAAGTCACGTAGAGTGGAAACAAAATAAGAAAGATAATAATAAAACATAATAAAATAAAATTCTCACGACGTTTCGGCCACAACACAAGTAGCCTTCTTCAGGTGAAGAAACAGGACTGTCCAGCAGACAGTGCTTGAGTGAACATTGCTAAGCTTGGATTGCGTCTTTTAAGCTGTATGGGTGGAATGAACATGAATGAGCATGTCACCCAGCACCACCACCGGATCGGAGGAGGGTGGTGGCTGGGCAGACAGAAAGGGAAGGTCAAAGAGCAGCCAAGGTGCGCTGCTCTGTCCTGTGTTGCGTTGTAACTCTGTTACAAACTGGACTACTGTACAGTACAATATTATACCTTCCAATCTAACCTACATGGTATAATATCATATCCATAGATAAAATTCCACCTTTGAATTCTACAATGCGTTACTATACACTACCCTATACTTTAGACTATAAAGTGTTAGACTTGTAACATTACACTGTCTTATTCTATCAACCCTACTATATACCACAATGCTGTATATTCACTATACAATTACGATACTATATATTGCCTTGTGAATTATGTTAAACGTTACAATGTTATACCCAGCTACCCTTGTGTCGGCGCCAAAACCGAAACCGAATTTCTGTCGGCCTCTAGACGCGTCACAGAGTCGCACGCACGCACACCCAAGCCCCCTCCTGCTGTGTGGAACCCATGTGGGGGAGGAAGTGGGGTGGGATGGGGTGGTGGGAGGGTTGAATTGGATCATTGGAGGGGTGAGTGGGTTGGGGTGTGTGTGTGGTGCGTGTGTGTGGTGCGTGTGTGGTATGTGTGTGTGCATGGTGTGTGGTGTGTGTGTGGTGTGTGGTGTGTGTGTGGTGTGTGTGTGGTGTGTGTGTGGTGTGTGTGTGATATGTGTGGTTTGTGTGTGTGGTGTGTGTGTGGTGTGTGTGATATGTGTGGTGTGTGTGTGTGTGGTGTGTGTGGTGTGTGTGTGGTGTGTGTGTGATATGTGTGGTGTGTGTGTGATATGTGTGGTGTGTGTGTGGTGTGTGTGTGATATGTGTGGTGTGTGTGTGTGGTGTGTGTGGTGTGTGTGTGTGGTGTGTGTGTGGTATGTGTGGTGTGTGTGTGTGGTGTGTGTGTGGTGTGTGTGTGTGGTGTGTGTGATGTGTGTGTGGTGTGTGTGGTGTGTGTGATATGTGTGGTGTGTGTGTGATATGTGTGGTGTGTGTGTGTGGTGTGTGTGTGTGATATGTGTGGTGTGTGTGTGGTGTGTGTGTGTGTGATATGTGTGTGTGTGGTGTGTGTGTGTGTGGTGTGTGTGTAGTGTGTGTGTGTGTGATATGTGTGTGTGTGTGGTGTGTGTGTGTGTGGTGTGTGGTGCGTGCCTCGAGCTGCCTGTGAGAGCCCAGCCTCTGAGCCGCTCAAACAAAAGTGCCCCTGGTGGACTGCTGCTGCTGAGAGTGCTGCGAGTGCTGCTAGTGCTGGCTACGCGTGTGTGCTGCTGCTAGTGCTGGCTACGCGTGTGCTGGCTAGGCGTGTGCTGGCTAGGCGTGTGTGCTACTGCTGCTACTGCTGCTGCTAGTGCTGCGTGTGCTGGCTACGCGTGTGCTGGCTA
This sequence comes from Petromyzon marinus, assembly GCF_048934315.1. NCBI lineage: Eukaryota > Metazoa > Chordata > Hyperoartia > Petromyzontiformes > Petromyzontidae > Petromyzon > Petromyzon marinus. Next base: position 232,468 of record NC_133668.1, on the reverse strand, counting down.
GGCGTGTGTGCTACTGCTGCTACTGCTGCTGCTAGTGCTGCTAGTGCTGGCTACGCGTGTGCTGGCTAGGCGTGTGTGCTACTGCTGCTACTGCTGCTGCTGCGTGTGCTGGCTACGCGTGTGCTGCTTGCTGCTGCTGCTCGTTAGTTTGGTGGTTTTGGGGGGGAAGTTATTTTTTTCTCATTCTTCTCCGTCGTCTGTCTTATCCCCCCCACCACCACCACAATCCTCTCACCCCCATGCTTGCTTGACGGTGCGTGTGTGCGCTACTTCCGATCGCCGGAGAGAGTGAGGAGCGTCTGCCATCAACCACCGCCGCTGCTGCCCGGAGTCGCATGCACGTGCGTGTAGTTTAGAGGCCGATCAAAACTGAATTTCTGGTTTCGGCCGAAAACGAAATCAGTCCGAAAGTAAAAAATTTACTTTTGGCCGAAACCAAAACGATGCTGAAAGAGGCCATTGACAACTTTCAGCGCCGAAACTGAAACCGAATTTCGGTCGGCCTCTACCCTGAACTGCTATTACCAGGCTGCTGTTGCCTAGGGGCTGCTGTTACCTAGGGGCTGCTGTTGCCTAGGGGCTGCTGTTACCTAGGGGCTGCTGTTACCTAGGGGCTGCCGTTACCTAGGGGCTGCTGTTACCTAGGGGCTGCTGTTACCTAGGGGCTGCTGTTGCCTAGAGGCTGCTGTTACCTAGGGGCTGCTGTTACCTAGGGGCTGCCGTTACCTAGGGGCTGCTGTTACCTAGGGGCTGCCGTTACCTAGGGGCTGCTGTTACCTAGGGGCTGCTGTTACCTAGGGGCTGCCGCTGCCTAGGGGCTGCCGTTACCTAGGGGCTGCCGTTACCTAGGGGCTGCTGTTACCTAGGGGCTGCTGTTACCTAGGGGCTGCTGTTGCCTAGGGGCTGCTGTTACCTAGGGGCTGCTGTTGCCTAGGGGCTGCTGTTACCTAGGGGCTGCTGTTACCTAGGGGCTGCTGTTACCTAGGGGCTGCTGTTGCCTAGGGGCTGCTGTTACCTAGGGGCTGCTGGGGCTGCTGTTACCTAGGGGCTGCTGTTACCTAGGGGCTACTGTTACCTAGGGGCTGCTGTTACCTAGGGGCTGCCGTTGCCTAGGGGCTGCTGTTGCCTAGGGGCTGCTGTTACCTAGGGGCTGCTGTTACCTAGGGGCTGCTGTTACCTAGGGGCTACTGTTACCTAGGGGCTACTGTTACCTAGGGGCTGCTGTTACCTAGAGGCTGCTGTTGCCTCCAGGTTGCTGTTGCCTAGGGGCTGCTGTTGCCTAGGGGCTGCTGTTACCTGCGAGGCGAGCCTGCACCTCCGTGGACCTGGAGGAGGAGCAGCACGAGATGAAGCTCTTGACGGCGCGGAGCACGGCCTGAGGCACAGGGGGGGGGGACCGGGAGGTGAGGGCCACGGGGGGGGGGGGGGGGTTGCGTCACCGCACGCCCTGCACGAGCGTCGCGCTGGGGACACCGCTGGGGTGTAGAGGAGGAGGTGGTGTAGAGGAGGTGGTGTAGAGGAGGTGGTGTAGAGGAGGTGGAGGTGCAGAGGAGGAGGAGATGTAGAGGAGGAGGTGTAGAGGAGGTGGAGGTGTAGAGGAGGTGGAGGTGTAGAGGAGGTGGAGGTGTAGAGGAGGTGGAGGTGTAGAGGAGGTGGAGGTGTAGAGGAGGTGGTGTAGAGGAGGTGTAGAAGAGGAGGTGTAGAGGAGGTGGAGGTGTAGAGGAGGTGGAGGTGTAGAGGAGGTGGTGTAGAGGAGGTGTAGAAGAGGAGGTGTAGAGGAGGTGGTGTAGAGGAGGTGGAGGTGTAGAGGAGGTGGTGTAGAGGAGGTGTAGAAGAGGAGGTGTAGAGGAGGTGGATGTCCTCACGCTGCCCCAGGAGCCGGCCGCTCTCTCCCTCAGCTGGTTCTGGTTCGTGCTCCATATGGGGCAGTGAAGTTGTCCCTCTGAGACACACAAACACTCAGTCACACTCACCACTCACTCACCACTCACTCAGTCACACTCACCACTCACTCACCACTCACTCACCACTCACTCAGTCACACTCACCACTCACTCACTCACTCACCACTCACTCAGTCACACTCACCACTCACTCACCACTCACTCAGTCACACTCACTCACCACTCACCACTCACTCAGTCACACTCACCACTCACTCACCACACACTCAGTCACACTCACCACTCACTCACCACTCACTCACCACTCACTCAGTCACACTCACCACTCACTCACCACTCACCACTCACTCACTCAGTCACACTCACCACTCACTCACTCACTCACCACTCACTCACCACTCACCACTCACTCACCACTCACTCACCACACACTCAGTCACACTCACCACTCACTCACCACTCACTCACCACTCACTCAGTCACACTCACTCACTCACCACTCACTCACCACTCACTCAGTCACACTCACCACTCACTCACCACTCACCACTCACTCACCACTCACCACTCACTCACCACTCACTCACCACTCACCACTCACTCACCACTCACTCACCACTCACTCACCACTCACTCAGTCACACTCACCACTCACTCACCACACACTCAGTCACACTCACCACTCACTCACTCACCACTCACTCAGTCACACTCACCACTCACTCACTCACCACACACTCAGTCACACTCACCACTCACTCACCACTCACTCACCACACACTCAGTCACACTCACCACTCACTCACCACTCACTCACCACTCACTCAGTCACACTCACCACTCACTCACCACTCACTCAGTCACACTCACCACTCACTCACCACTCACTCACCACACACTCAGTCACACTCACTCACTCACCACTCACTCACCACTCACTCAGTCACACTCACCACTCACTCACCACTCACTCAGTCACACTCACCACTCACTCACCACACACTCAGTCACACTCACCACTCACTCACCACTCACTCACCACACACTCAGTCACACTCACCACTCACTCACCACACACTCAGTCACACTCACCGCTCACTCAGTCACTCACCACTCACTCACTCACCACTCACTCACTACACACTCACTACACTCACTCACCACTCACCACACACTCACTTACTCACCACTCACTCACTCACCACTCACTCACTCACTCACCACTCACCACTCAATCACCACACACTCACCACTCACTACACCACTCACTACACCACTCACTCACCACTCACTCACCACTCACTCACTCACCACTCACTCACTCACTCACCACTCACTCACTCACCACTCAATCACCACACACTCACCACTCACTACACCACTCACTCACCACTCACTCACCACTCACCACTCACTCACTCACCACTCACTCACTCACTACTCACTCACCACTCACTCACCACACACTCACCACTCACTCACCACTCACTACACACACTCACCACTCACGATATAGACTCACCACTCACTCACTCACCACTCACCATACTCACTCACCATACTCACTCACTACTCACTCCCCACTCACTCACCACTCACCATACACACCACTAACTCACCATACACACTCACTACTCATTCACCGTACACACACTCACCACTCACTCACAATTTACCACTCACTATCCACACTACTAACTCACCATACACCCTCACCACTCATAATACACACACTCATGGTACACATGCTCACCACTCACCATACAAACACTCACTACTAACCAAAGACACTCCTCACTCACACTCACCACACATACTCATCACTCACCACACACACACTCCACACTCAACCGCATATATATGTAGTGTATATATGTGTGGTGTGTGTATATAGTATATGTAGTGTGTACACGTGGTGTGTATAGTACATGTAGTTTGTGTGTATAGTACATGTAGTGTGTATAGTACATGTAGTGTGTATATAGTACATGTAGTGTGTGTGTATAGTACATGTAGTGTGTGTATATAGTACATGTAGTGTGTGTATAGTACACGTAGTGTGTGTATAGTACATGTAATGTGTGTGTATATAGTACATGTAGTGTGTATATAGTACATGTAATGTGTGTATATAGTACATGTAGTGTGTATATATAGTACATGTAGTGTGTATATAGTACATGTAGTGTGTGTGTATAGTACATGTAATGTGTGTATATAGTACATGTAGTGTGTATATAGTAAATGTAGTGTGTGTATAGTACATGTAGTGTGTGTATATAGTACATGTAGTGTGTATATAGTACATGTAGTGTGTGTATATAGTACATGTAGTGTGTGTGTATAGTACATGTAGTGTGTGTATATAGTACATGTAATGTGTGTGTATATAGTACATGTAGTGTATATATAGTAAATGTAGTGTGTGTATATAGTACATGTAGTGTGTGTATATAGTACATGTAGTGTGTGTGTATATAGTACATGTAGTGTGTGTATATAGTAAATGTAGTGTGTGTATATAGTAAATGTAGTGTGTGTGTGTATAGTACATATAGTGTGTGTGTATAGTACATATAGTGTGTGTATAGTACATATAGTGTGTGTGTATAGTACATGTAGTGTGTGTATAGTACATGTAGTGTGTGTATAGTACATGTAATGTGTGTATAGTACATGTAGTGTGTGTATAGTACATGTAATGTGTGCATAGTACATGCAGTGTGTGTATAGTACATGTAGTGTGTGTATAGTACATGTAGTGTGTGTATATAGTACATGTAGTGTGTGTATATAGTACATGTAGTGTGTGTATAGTACATGTAGTGTGTGTATAGTACATGTAGTGTATATAGTACATGCAATGTGTGTATAGTACATGTAGTGTGTGTATAGTACATGTAGTGTGTTTATAGTACATGTAGTGTGTGTATATAGTACATGTAGTGTGTATATAGTACATGTAGTGTGTGTATATAGTACATGTAGTGTATATATAGTACATGTAGTGTGTGTATATAGTACATGTAGTGTGTGTATAGTATATGTAGTGTGTGTATATAGTACATGTAGTGTGTATAGTACATGTAGTGTGTGTATATAGTACATGTAGTGTGTGTATAGTACATGTAGTGTGTGTGTGTAGTACATGTAGTGTGTATATAGTACATGTAGTGTGTGTATATAGTACATGTAGTGTGTGTATAGTACATGTAGTGTGTGTGTATAGTACATGTAGTGTGTATATAGTACATGTAGTGTGCGTGTATAGTACATGTAGTGTGTGTATAGTACATGTAGTGAGTATATATAGTACATGTAGTGTGTATATAGTACATGTAGTGTGTGTATAGTACATGTAGTGTGTATATAGTACATGTAGTGTGTATATAGTACATGTAATGTGTGTATATAGTACATGTAGTGTGTATATAGTAAATGTAGTGTGTGTATAGTACATGTAGTGTGTGTATATAGTACATGTAGTGTGTATATAGTACATGTAGTGTGTGTATATAGTACATGTAGTGTGTATATAGTACATGTAGTGTGTGTGTATAGTACATGTAGTGTGTGTATATAGTACATGTAATGTGTGTGTATATAGTACATGTAGTGTATATATAGTAAATGTAGTGTGTGTATATAGTGCATGTAGTGTGTGTGTGTATAGTACATGTAGTGTGTGTGTATAGTACATATAGTGTGTGTATAGTACATATAGTGTGTGTATAGTACATGTAGTGTGTGTATAGTACATGTAGTGTGTGTATAGTACATGTAATGTGTGTATAGTACATGTAGTGTGTGTATAGTACATGTAATGTGTGCATAGTACATGCAGTGTGTGTATAGTACATGTAGTGTGTGTATAGTACATGTAGTGTGTGTGTATAGTACATGTAGTGTGTGTATATAGTACATGTAGTGTGTGTATAGTACATGTAGTGTGTGTGTATAGTACATGTAGTGTGTATATAGTACATGTAATGTGTGTATAGTACATGTAGTGTGTGTATAGTACATGTAGTGTGTATATAGTACATGTAGTGTGTGTATAGTACATGTAGTGTGTGTATAGTACATGTAGTGTGTGTGTATAGTACATGTAGTGTGTGTGTATAGTATATGTAGTGTGTGTATATAGTACATGTAGTGTGTATAGTACATGTAGTGTGTGTATAGTACATGTAGTGTGTATATAGTACATGTAGTGTGTGTATATAGTACATGTAGTGTGTGTATAGTACATGTAGTGTGTGTGTATAGTACATGTAGTGTGTATATAGTACATGTAGTGTGCGTGTATAGTACATGTAGTGTGTGTATAGTACATGTAGTGTGTATATATAGTACATGTAGTGTGTATATAGTACATGTAGTGTGTGTATAGTACATGTAGTGTGTATATAGTACATGTAGTGTGTATATAGTACATATAGTGTGTGTATAGTACATGTAGTGTGTGTATAGTACATGTAGTGTGTGTATAGTACATGTAATGTGTGTATAGTACATGTAGTGTGTGTATAGTACATGTAATGTGTGCATAGTACATGCAGTGTGTGTATAGTACATGTAGTGTGTATAGTACATGTAGTGTGTGTGTATAGTACATGTAGTGTGTGTATATAGTACATGTAGTGTGTGTATAGTACATGTAGTGTGTGTGTATAGTACATGTAGTGTGTATATAGTACATGTAATGTGTGTATAGTACATGTAGTGTGTGTATAGTACATGTAGTGTGTATATAGTACATGTAGTGTGTGTATAGTACATGTAGTGTGTGTATAGTACATGTAGTGTGTGTGTATAGTACATGTAGTGTGTGTGTATAGTATATGTAGTGTGTGTGTATAGTACATGTAGTGTGTATAGTACATGTAGTGTGTGTATATAGTACATGTAGTGTGTGTATAGTACATGTAGTGTGCGTGTATAGTACATGTAGTGTGTGTATAGTACATGTAATGTGTGCATAGTACATGCAGTGTGTGTATAGTACATGTAGTGTGTATAGTACATGTAGTGTGTGTGTATAGTACATGTAGTGTGTGTATATAGTACATGTAGTGTGTGTATAGTACATGTAGTGTGTGTGTATAGTACATGTAGTGTGTATATAGTACATGTAATGTGTGTATAGTACATGTAGTGTGTATATAGTACATGTAGTGTGTATATAGTACATGTAGTGTGTGTATAGTACATATAGTGTGTGTATAGTACATGTAGTGTGTGTGTATAGTACATGTAGTGTGTGTATATAGTACATGTAGTGTGTATATAGTACATGTAGTGTGTATAGTACATGTAGTGTGTGTATAGTACATGTAGTGTGTATATAGTACATGTAGTGTGTGTATATAGTACATGTAGTGTGTGTATAGTACATGTAGTGTGTGTGTATAGTACATGTAGTGTGTATATAGTACATGTAGTGTGCGTGTATAGTACATGTAGTGTGTGTATAGTACATGTAGTGTGTATATATAGTACATGTAGTGTATATAGTACATGTAGTGTGTGTATAGTACATGTAGTGTGTGTATAGTACATGTAGTGTGTATATATAGTACATGTAGTGTATATAGTACATGTAGTGTGTATAGTACATGTAGTGTGTGTATATAGTACATGTAGTGTGTATATAGTACATGTAGTGTGCGTGTATAGTACATGTAGTGTGTGTATAGTACATGTAGTGTGTATAGTACATGTAGTGTGTATATAGTACATGTAGTGTGTGTATATAGTACATGTAGTGTGCGTGTATAGTACATGTAGTGTGTGTATAGTACATGTAGTGTATATAGTACATGTAGTGTGTGTATAGTACATGTAGTGTGTGTATAGTACATGTAGTGTGTGTATAGTACATGTAGTGTGTATATAGTACATGTGGTGTGTGTATATAGTACATGTAGTGTGTATATAGTACATGTAGTGTGCGTGTATAGTACATGTAGTGTGTGTATAGTACATGTAGTGTGTATATATAGTACATGTAGTGTATATAGTACATGTAGTGTGTGTATAGTACATGTAGTGTGTGTATAGTACATGTAGTGTGTGTATAGTACATGTAGTGTGTATATATAGTACATGTAGTGTATATAGTACATGTAGTGTGTGTATAGTACATGTAGTGTGTGTATAGTACATGTAGTGTGTGTATAGTACATGTAGTGTGTATATAGTACATGTGGTGTGTGTATATAGTACATGTAGTGTGTATATAGTACATGTAGTGTGTATAGTACATGTAGTGTGCGTGTATAGTACATGTAGTGTGTGTATAGTACATGTAGTGTATATAGTACATGTAGTGTGTATATAGTACATGTAGTGTGTGTATAGTACATGTAGTGTGTGTATAGTACATGTAGTATATACGTAGTGTGTACACGTGGTGTGTGTGTGACGTGCTGCTGAGCGTGCAGGGAGAGCAGCCCTCCTCCTCCTGCTCCTCCTCACCCAGCCTCATCTTGGAGCAGGTGCCGGGCTCCCGGCTGAGTCTGCTGAGCGTCGTCACCGCGTGGAGCTTCTCCACGGAGCGGCCCTGCCTCAGGCTCTGCACCAGCGGAGCCACGGCGCCCGCCTCGTAGATCTGACGAGAGAAGCGGCCGAGAAGCGTCACGGATTCACGACGCCCGGCACGGCGCCCAGGGCCGACCCGGGCGGCCACGGCACCGGCGTCGCCCTGCCGGTGCCTCGTCGGTGGTGCGGTGCGAGCGCTCACCTTCCTGCGCACCGGCCAGCACACGGACAGCATGGCCAGAGACTCCAGCAGCTCCTCCGTCAGGGATAGGATCTCACCACCCGCCGACTTGTATCGGCCGTACACGGTGGGCTTACCGATGGTCTGGAGCAGCTCGTTAGTGGAGTCTGTAACGAGGCACGCAGAGACCATCACTCCTCAGCCCACCACGTGTCCCGTGTCACCCACACAGCCCACCACGTGTCCCGTGTCACCCACACAGCCCACCACGTGTCCCGTGTCACCCACACATCTGACCACGTGTCACGTGTCACCCACACAGCCCACCACGTGTCTAGTGTCACCCACACAGCCCACCACGTGTCTAGTGTCACCCACACAGCCCACCACGTGTCCCGTGTCACCCACACAGCCCACCACGTGTCCCGTGTCACCCACACAGCCCACCACGTGTCCCGTGTCACCCACACATCTGACCACGTGTCACGTGTCACCCACACAGCCCACCACGTGTCTAGTGTCACCCACACAGCCCACCACGTGTCCCGTGTCACCCACACAGCCCACCACGTTTCCCGTGTTACCCACACAGCCCACCACGTGTCACCCACACAGCCCACCACGTGTCCCGTGTCACCCACACAGCCCACCACGTGTCCCGTGTCACCCACACAGCCCACCACGTGTCACCCACACCCACACAGCCCACCACGTGTCCCGTGTCACCCACACAGCCCACCACGTGTCACCCACACCCACACAGCCCACCACGTGTCCTGTGTCACCCACACAGCCCACCACGTGTCCCGTGTCACCCACACAGCCCACCACGTGTCCCGTGTCACCCACACAGCCCACCACGTGTCCCGTGTCACCCACACCCACACAGTCCAGCGGTGGCGCCTTCGCCGCTTGTTGTGGAGGTTTACGGTGACATTGTGAGTGTGGGGTACGAGATCTAAACGCGTGGTTTAACAGCTATTGCTATGACTCTGTGTGTCCGCATGGTGTTATGCGTAGAGCTGTTGTGCTCGCTATGACTAATTGTGTTTAAACTACAGACATACCTCCTATAGCGCTCAGGTGGCGTGCTTGGTAAAGTGAGCACTATACGAAACAGCGCTATAGGAGGTCGCTATGACATGGTTCCAATGGAGATGCGTTACCGACAGCTGTTTTTTAACTATGAACAATGTGAGGGCTTCATTGGAGTATCGGTAATAGCCTTAATAATGATACAGTACACATGATAAATGTATTAAAGCATTTTATAAATAAAAATAACTTTTATTGCTCACATAAACAAACACGCAGTAAGTGATGTACTCATCAGGGCATTGTCAGAGCTTGCGTAACATTAACCACCAGCTGCTATCACCACGTTCTGCGGGAAGCTCTACTAACCTCTCTCACCTGAAGACGGTTGCTTGTGTTGCAATCGAAACGTCGTGATCCAAAGAGTATAACCAATGGGATTAGTCGATCCATGTATCGCAAATGAATCGACGCAGTGATTAACCCTCGATGAATCGATACCCTAACGTGGCTGTTGGATCAACTGTGAGCAGAATCAATACAACAGACGCCTCGATTCAGAATTCCGCAAGACCATGTTAGAGTATTTGGCTGCTATAAATGTCCACGTGATGAGCCACGTGATGAGCTGTCATTGGTGGTGGCCAAGTCGCTCCTACACAATAACTACATCGCTCAGTGGGGCCCTACCCGGTAACATAAACATTATTTATTTTTATTTTTAAATAAACACCCAGCACCATGCCCAGCACCATGCCCAGCACCACGCCCATCTACCACCTCGTATGGCACGCCAGTATTCATAGCGGGTTGTGAACAGCACTTGGCCCAAGTCTGTTGAAGGCTATGCGGGGAATCTTTTTCTTTAGACTCCTGCGTGCGTGTGTCACGGTCTTCTTTAATGCGGTGACGTCTACACCCCTCGTCTGACTAAAGCTGCACAAGGGAGGCGAGCGGAGGGCGAGCGAGGGCCGAGTCCCGCAGGCGAGCGGTCCGTGCGGGGTGCGGTGAGAGTTGCTTACTCGTCTCTCCCAGGGGGTCACAGTCGCTCTCCTCCAGCACGAGGGCGATGACCTGCAGGGCAGACATCCTGACATCCACGTCGTCCTTCTTGAGCAGCTCCTGCATCACGGGCACCGCGTTGCTCTGGCGGAAGCAGGCGCGGTTCTCTGGCACGCGGGAGAGGTTCGCCAGCAGAGAGACGGTGTACTGCAGCAGCCTGAGTATGGCCTGGAGACACACGGGGAGAGACACACGGGGAGAGACACACAGGGTGAGACACACAGGGTGAGACACAAGGAGTGAGACACAAGGAGTGAGACACACAGGGTGAGACACAAGGAGTGAGACACAAGGAGTGAGACATAAGGAGTGAGACACACAGGGTGAGACACAAGGAGTGAGACACAAGGAGTGAGACATAAGGAGTGAGACACAAGGGGTGAGACATAAGGGGTGAGACACAAGGAGTGAGACACACGTGGTGAGACACAAGGGGTGAGACACAAGGAGTGAGACACACGTGGTGAGACACAAGGAGTGAGACACACGTGGTGAGACACAAGGAGTGAGACACACAGGATGAGACACAAGGAGTGAGACACAAGGGGTGAGACACAAGGGGTGAGACACAAGGAGTGAGACACAAGGAGTGAGACACACAGGGTGAGACACAAGGAGTGAGACACAAGGAGTGAGACATAAGGAGTGAGACACACAGGGTGAGACACAAGGAGTGAGACACAAGGAGTGAGACATAAGGAGTGAGACACACAGGGTGAGACACAAGGAGTGAGACACAAGGAGTGAGACATAAGGGGTGAGACACAAGGAGTGAGACACACGTGGTGAGACACACGTGGTGAGACACAAGGGGTGAGACACAAGGAGTGAGACACACGTGGTGAGACACAAGGAGTGAGACACACGTGGTGAGACACAAGGAGTGAGACACACAGGATGAGACACAAGGAGTGAGACACAAGGGGTGAGACACAAGGGGTGAGACACAAGGAGTGAGACACACGTGGTGAGACACAAGGAGTGAGACACACGTGGTGAGACACAAGGAGTGAGACACAAGGAGTGAGACACAAGGGGTGAGACACAAGGAGTGAGACACAAGGGGTGAGACACAAGGAGTGAGACACAAGGGGTGAGACACAAGGAGTGAGACACACAGGATGAGACACAAGGAGTGAGACATAAGGAGTGAGACACAAGGGGTGAGACACAAGGAGTGAGACACAAGGAGTGAGACACACGTGGTGAGACACAAGGAGTGAGACACACGTGGTGAGACACAAGGGGTGAGACACAAGGAGTGAGACACAAGGAGTGAGACAGAAGGGGTGAGACACAAGGAGTGAGACACATGTGGTGAGACACAAGGAGTGAGACACACAGGATGAGACACAAGGAGTGAGACATAAGGAGTGAGACACAAGGGGTGAGACACAAGGAGTGAGACACAAGGAGTGAGACACAGGATGAGACACACAGGATGAGACACAAGGAGTGAGACACGGGGTGAGACACACGTGGTGAGACACAAGGAGACACAGGATGAGACACAAGGAGTGAGACACAAGGGGTGAGACACAAGGAATGAGACACGTGGTGAGACACAAGGAGACACAAGGAGTGAGACACGTGATGAGACACGTGGTGAGACACAAGGAGACACACAGGATGAGACACAAGGAGTGAGACACAGGGAGTGAGACACAGGATGAGACACGTGATGAGACACGTGATGAGACACGCACAGACGTCACGGCCTTCATGTCCCTTCATCAACCAGCGCTCCACGCTGCCACGGGGACACACTCGTATGTTTACATTATTGTTTACGTGTTTACATGTGTTTAGATGTTTACTGTGTGTTTACATTATTGTTTACGTGTTTACATGTGTTTACATGTTTACTTGTGTTTACATTATTGTTTACGTGTTTACATGTGTTTACATGTTTACTATGTGTGTTTACATGTGTTTACGTGTTTACATGTGTTTACATGTTTACTATGTATGTTTACATTATTGTTTACGTGTTTACATGTGTTTAGATGTTTACTGTGTGTTTACATTATTGTTTACGTGTTTACATGTGTTTACATGTTTACTTGTGTTTACATTATTGTTTACGTGTTTACATGTGTTTACATGTTTACTATGTGTGTTTACATGTGTTTACGTGTTTACATGTGTTTACATGTTTACTATGTATGTTTACATTATTGTTTACGTGTTTACATGTGTTTACATGTTTACTGTGTGTTTACATTATTGTTTACGTGTTTACATGTGTTTACATGTTTACTATGTGTGTTTACATTCTTGTTTACGTGTTTACATGTGTTTACATGTTTACTATGTGTGTTCACATGCTTGTTTACGTGTTTACATGTGTTTACATGTTTACTATGTGTGTTTACATTATTGTTTACGTGTTTACATGTGTTTACATGTTTACTATGTATGTTTACATTATTGTTTACGTGTTTACATGTTTACTATGTGTGTTTACATTCTTGTTTACGTGTTTACATGTGTTTACATGTTTACTATGTATGTTTACATGCTTGTTTACGTGTTTACATGTGTTTACATGTTTACTATGTATGTTTACATTATTGTTTACGTGTTTACATGTGTTTACATGTTTACTATGTATGTTTACATTATTGTTTACGTGTTTACATGTGTTTACATGTTTACTATGTGTGTTTACATGTGTTTACGTGTTTACATGTGTTTACATGTTTACTATGTGTGTTTACATTATTGTTTACGTGTTTACATGTGTTTACAGGTTTACTATGTGTGTTTACATTATTGTTTACGTGTTTACATGTGTTTACATGTTTACTATGTGTGTTTACATTATTGTTTACGTGTTTACATGTGTTTACATGTTTACTATGTATGTTTACATTATTGCTTACGTGTTTACATGTGTTTACATGTTTACTATGTGTGTTTACATTATTGTTTACGTGTTTACATGTTTACTATGTGTTTACATGTTTACTATGTGTTTACATTATTGTTTACGTGTTTACATGTTTACTATGTGTGTTTACATTCTTGTTTACGTGTTTACATGTGTTTACATGTTTACTATGTATGTTTACATGCTTGTTTACGTGTTTACATGTGTTTACATGTTTACTATGTATGTTTACATTATTGTTTACGTGTTTACATGTGTTTACATGTTTACTATGTATGTTTACATTATTGTTTACGTGTTTACATGTGTTTACATGTTTACTATGTGTGTTTACATTATTGTTTACGTGTTTACATGTGTTTACATGTTTACTATGTGTGTTTACATGTGTTTACGTGTTTACATGTGTTTACATGTTTACTATGTGTGTTTACATTATTGTTTACGTGTTTACATGTGTTTACAGGTTTACTATGTGTGTTTACATTATTGTTTACGTGTTTACATGTGTTTACATGTTTACTATGTGTGTTTACATTATTGTTTACGTGTTTACATGTGTTTACATGTTTACTATGTATGTTTACATTATTGCTTACGTGTTTACATGTGTTTACATGTTTACTATGTGTGTTTACATTATTGTTTACGTGTTTACATGTGTTTACATGTTTACTATGTATGTTTACATTATTGCTTACGTGTTTACATGTGTTTACATGTTTACTATGTGTGTTTACATTATTGTTTACGTGTTTACATGTTTACTATGTGTGTTTACATTATTGTTTACGTGTTTACATGTGTTTACATGTGTTTACATGTTTACTATGTGTTTACATTATTGTTTACGTGTTTACATGTTTACTATGTGTGTTTACATTCTTGTTTACGTGTTTACATGTGTTTACATGTTTACTATGTATGTTTACATGTGTTTACATGTTTACTATGTGTGTTTACATTATTGTTTACGTGTTTACATGTGTTTACATGTTTACTATGTGTGTTTACATTATTGTTTACGTGTTTACATGTGTTTACATGTTTACTATGTGTTTACATTATTGTTTACGTGTTTACATGTGTTTACATGTTTACTATGTGTGTTTACATTATTGTTTACGTGTTTACATGTGTTTACATGTTTACTATGTATGTTTACATTATTGTTTACGTGTTTACATGTGTTTGCATGTTTACTATGTATGTTTACATGTGTTTACGTGTTTACATGTGTTTACATGTTTACTATGTGTGTTTGCATTGTTGTTTACGTGTTTACATGTTTACTATGTGTTTACATTATTGTTTACGTGTTTACATGTGTTTACATGTGTTTACATGTTTACTATGTGTTTACATTATTGTTTACGTGTTTACATGTTTACTATGTGTGTTTACATTCTTGTTTACGTGTTTACATGTGTTTACATGTTTACTATGTATGTTTACATTATTGTTTACGTGTTTACATGTTTACTATGTGTGTTTACATTATTGTTTACGTGTTTACATGTGTTTACATGTTTACTATGTGTGTTTACATTATTGTTTACGTGTTTACATGTGTTTACATGTTTACTATGTGTTTACATTATTGTTTACGTGTTTACATGTGTTTACATGTTTACTATGTGTGTTTACATTATTGTTTACGTGTTTACATGTGTTTACATGTTTACTATGTATGTTTACATTATTGTTTACGTGTTTACATGTGTTTGCATGTTTACTATGTATGTTTACATGTGTTTACGTGTTTACATGTGTTTACATGTTTACTATGTGTGTTTACATTCTTGTTTACGTGTTTACATGTTTACTATGTGTTTACATTATTGTTTACGTGTTTACATGTGTTTACATGTTTACTATGTGTTTACATTATTGTTTACGTGTTTACATGTGTTTACATGTTTACTATGTGTGTTTACATTATTGTTTACGTGTTTACATGTTTACTATGTATGTTTACATTATTGCTTACGTGTTTACATGTTTTTACATGTTTACTATGTGTGTTTACATTATTGTTTACGTGTTTACATGTGTTTACATGTTTACTATGTGTGTTTACATTATTGTTTACGTGTTTACATGTGTTTACATGTTTATTATGTATGTTTACATTATTGTTTACGTGTTTACATGTTTACTATGTGTTTACATTATTGTTTACGTGTTTACATGTGTTTACATGTTTACTATGTGTGTTTACATTCTTGTTTACGTGTTTACATGTGTTTACATGTTTACTATGTGTGTTTACATTATTGTTTACGTGTTTACATGTGTTTACATGTTTACTATGTATGTTTACATTATTGCTTACGTGTTTACATGTGTTTACATGTTTACTATGTGTGTTTACATTATTGTTTACGTGTTTACATGTTTACTATGTGTGTTTACATTATTGTTTACGTGTTTACATGTGTTTACATGTTTACTATGTGTGTTTACATTCTTGTTTACGTGTTTACATGTGTTTACATGTTTACTATGTATGTTTACATTATTGTTTACGTGTTTACATGTGTTTACATGTTTACTATGTGTGTTTACATTATTGTTTACGTGTTTACATGTGTTTACATGTTTACTATGTGTTTACATTATTGTTTACGTGTTTACATGTGTTTACATGTTTACTATGTGTGTTTACATTATTTTTTACGTGTTTACATGTGTTTACATGTTTACTATGTATGTTTACATTATTGTTTACGTGTTTACATGTGTTTGCATGTTTACTATGTATGTTTACATGTGTTTACGTGTTTACATGTGTTTACATGTTTACTATGTGTGTTTACATTATTGTTTACGTGTTTACATGTTTACTATGTGTTTACATTATTGTTTACGTGTTTACATGTGTTTACATGTTTACTATGTGTTTACATTATTGTTTACGTGTTTACATGTGTTTACATGTTTACTATGTGTGTTTACATTATTGTTTACGTGTTTACATGTGTTTACATGTTTACTGTGTGTTTACATTATTGTTTACGTGTTTACATGTGTTTACATGTTTACTATGTGTGTTTACATGTGTTTACGTGTTTACATGTGTTTACATGTTAACTATGTATGTTTACATTATTGTTTACGTGTTTACATGTGTCTACATGTTTACTGTGTGTTTACATTATTGTTTACGTGTTTACATGTGTTTACATGTTTACTGTGTGTTTAAATTATTGTTTACGTGTTTACATGTGTTTACATGTTTACTATGTGTGTTTACATGTGTTTACGTGTTTACATGTGTTTACATGTTTACTATGTATGTTTACATTATTGTTTACGTGTTTACATGTGTTTACATGTTTACTATGTGTGTTCACATTCTTGTTTACGTGTTTACATGTGTTTACATGTTTACTATGTGTGTTCACATGCTTGTTTACGTGTTTACATGTGTTTACATGTTTACTATGTATGTTTACATTATTGTTTACGTGTTTACATGTGTTTACATGTTTACTGTGCGTTTACATTATTGTTTACGTGTTTACATGTGTTTACATGTTTACTATGTGTGTTTACATTCTTGTTTACGTGTTTACATGTGTTTACATGTTTACTATGTATGTTTACATGCTTGTTTACGTGTTTACATGTGTTTACATGTTTACTATGTATGTATACATTATTGTTTACGTGTTTACATGTGTTTACATGTTTACTATGTGTGTTTACATTATTGTTTACGTGTTTACATGTGTTTTCATGTTTACTATGTGTGTTTACATGTGTTTACGTGTTTACATGTGTTTACATGTTTACTATGTGTGTTTACATTATTGTTTACGTGTTTACATGTGTTTACATGTTTACTATGTGTGTTTACATTATTGTTTATGTGTTTACATGTGTTTACATGTTTACTATGTGTGTTTACATTATTGTTTACGTGTTTACATGTGTGTACATGTTTACTATGTATGTTTACATTATTGCTTACGTGTTTACATGTGTTTACATGTTTACTATGTGTGTTTACATTCTTGTTTACGTGTTTACATGTGTTTACATGTTTACTATGTGTGTTCACATGCTTGTTTACGTGTTTACATGTGTTTACATGTTTACTATGTATGTTTACATTATTGTTTACGTGTTTACATGTGTTTACATGTTTACTGTGTGTTTACATTATTGTTTACGTGTTTACATGTGTTTACATGTTTACTATGTGTGTTTACATTCTTGTTTACGTGTTTACATGTGTTTACATGTTTACTATGTGTGTTCACATGCTTGTTTACGTGTTTACATGTATTTACATGTTTACTATGTGTGTTTACATTATTGTTTACGTGTTTACATGTGTTTACATGTTTACTATGTATGTTTACATTATTGTTTACGTGTTTACATGTTTACTATGTGTGTTTACATTCTTGTTTACGTGTTTACATGTTTACTATGTATGTTTACATGCTTGTTTACGTGTTTACATGTTTTCTATGTATGTTTACATTATTGTTTACGTGTTTACATGTGTTTACATGTTTACTATGTATGCATACATTATTGTTTACGTGTTTATATGTGTTTACATGTTTACTATGTGTGTTTACATTATTGTTTACGTGTTTACATGTGTTTACATGTTTACTATGTGTGTTTACATTATTGTTTACGTGTTTACATGTGTTTACATGTTTACTATGTATGTTTACATTATTGCTTACGTGTTTACATGTGTTTACATGTTTACTATGTGTGTTTACATTATTGTTTACGTGTTTACATGTTTACTATGTGTGTTTACATTATTGTTTACGTGTTTACATGTGTTTACATGTTTACTATGTGTTTACATTATTGTTTACGTGTTTACATGTGTTTACATGTTTACTATGTGTGTTTACATTATTGTTTACGTGTTTACATGTGTTTGCATGTTTACTATGTATGTTTACATGTGTTTACGTGTTTACATGTGTTTACATGTTTACTGTGTGTTTACATTATTGTTTACGTGTTTACATGTGTTTACATGTTTACTATGTGTGTTTACATGTGTTTACGTGTTTACATGTGTTTACATGTTAACTATGTATGTTTACATTATTGTTTACGTGTTTACATGTGTCTACATGTTTACTGTGTGTTTACATTATTGTTTACGTGTTTACATGTGTTTACATGTTTACTGTGTGTTTAAATTATTGTTTACGTGTTTACATGTGTTTACATGTTTACTATGTGTGTTTACATGTGTTTACGTGTTTACATGTGTTTACATGTTTACTATGTATGTTTACATTATTGTTTACGTGTTTACATGTGTTTACATGTTTACTATGTGTGTTTACATTCTTGTTTACGTGTTTACATGTGTTTACATGTTTACTATGTGTGTTCACATGCTTGTTTACGTGTTTACATGTGTTTACATGTTTACTATGTATGTTTACATTATTGTTTACGTGTTTACATGTGTTTACATGTTTACTGTGCGTTTACATTATTGTTTACGTGTTTACATGTGTTTACATGTTTACTATGTGTGTTTACATTCTTGTTTACGTGTTTACATGTGTTTACATGTTTACTATGTATGTTTACATGCTTGTTTACGTGTTTACATGTGTTTACATGTTTACTATGTATGTATACATTATTGTTTACGTGTTTACATGTGTTTACATGTTTACTATGTGTGTTTACATTATTGTTTACGTGTTTACATGTGTTTACATGTTTACTATGTGTGTTTACATTATTGTTTACGTGTTTACATGTGTTTACATGTTTACTATGTATGTTTACATTATTGTTTACGTGTTTACATGTGTTTACATGTTTAATATGTGTTCACATTCTTGTTTACATGTTTACATTCCTATTTAAATGCTTATTTACGTGTTTAGATTCGTTTACATGCTTATTTACGTGTTTACGTGTGTTTACATGCTTGTTTACGTGTGTTTACACGTGTTTACGTGTGTTTACATGCTTGTTTACGTGTTTACATGTGTTAACATGCTTGTTGGGTGCCTCTGCGGGTGTGTATGCTTTAACTTTTAACATAGCTATTTCTGTGACCAGTCACAAGCTAATCATTCAGCCATTTCAATGCTAAATTATATGCTAATTCCTTTGTCAAGGCGCTTTGTTCCTCTCACACAGCTTAAAGGCCGTATCTGAACGTGGCTCTTTCACTCCAGCGCTGTCCTACCAGACAGTCTCGCCCCCTTCACCTGATGAAGGCCGCTTGTGTTGTGGCCCGAAACGTCGTGAGAATATTATTGCGTTATTTTATTTTATCAATTTATTATTTTATTATCATTCTACGTGACTTTACCGAAAGAACCAAAGAAGATGAATCATTGCAGTCACGAAAGCTTTAAATCGTGTATTAACATGTTTGTTTAAGCGTGTGTTTGCATGCTTGTTTACACGTGTGTTTACATGTATGTTGACACGTGTGTGCTGATGGAGGTGCACATGAGGGTGCGTCTGGCTGCTTGTTGTTGACGGTGCGAGTGTCTCCAAGTGCGGCGAGCGGCCGTGCGTCGGTGGTCTGTGTACAGCGAGCAGCGGCGAGGCATCCTCACTACGGTGTGACGTCCTCACTACGGTGTGACGTCACGACCTCACTAGGGTGTGACGTCATGACGTCACGTAGATGATGCTACGCCGTGACGTCACTACGCCGTGACGTCACTACGCCGTGACGTCACTACGCCGTGACGTCACGGCCGATGCGCTGAGGCTATCGGAGAAGAGGAAACTGCATCGTGGGGGGTGTTGAGCCGCTGCCTCCAGAGGGATGCAGCAAACCACGACGCCTCCTCCTGGCCTCCGTCTCTACTCCGCTCCCTGTCTCCTCCTCCTCTCTGTCTCCTCTTTGTGTCTCCTCCTCTCTGCCTCCTCCTCCTCTGTGTCTCCTCTCTATGTCTCCTCTCCCTGTCTCCTCCTCCTCCCTGTCTCCTCCTCCTCTCTGTGTCTCCTCCTCCTCTCTGTGTCTCCTCCTACTCGAGGCTCGCTGAAGCGCGGCGACCGGGTCGAGGTCGGCGCGCCGGACCGACCGTGGAGGCCGTCCTCTCCGGTTTGCCGGCGGGGCGAGAACGGCGACCGCCGTCCCGCGTGACCGCTCCCGGCGCGGCCCCGCGGGAGGCTTCGGCCGGCGCTCCCCGCCGGTCTCCAGAACGCCAACGACTTTGACGTCGACTCGACGTGGATCGCAGACGGCCCCGGCCCCTGAACCCGGCAAGAAGACGATGGCGGCAGGGGGACGGGAAAGGAGCCGCCCACAAACCTCACCGAGCGAGCCCCCAGGACATCGCCGGACGGCCGATCGGCAGTCGACGAGCACCGACAAAACCTCCAGACGGCAAGTTCACAAAAACCTCGCTACCGCCGCCGACAAACCTCCCGCGGGCACCGCTGGGATCAGTCGTGAAGCCCGGAGCACGAGCGAGGAAACGTCCCTGGGTGAGTAGTAGATGATGATGGTGAGCATCATCTACTACTCACCATCATCTACTACTCACCATCATCATCTACTACTCACCATCATCATCTACTACTCACCATCATCTACTACTCACCACCATCATCTACTACTCACCACCATCATCTACTACTCACCACCATCATCTACTACCCGCCATCATCTACTACTCACCATCATCTACTACTCACCACCATCATCTACTACCCGCCATCATCTACTACTCACCATCTACTACTCACCATCATCTACTACTAGCCATCATCTACTACTCACCATCATCTACTACCCGCCATCATCTACTCACCATCATCATCTACTACTCACCATCTACTACTCACCATCATCATCTACTACTCACCATCATCTACTACTCACCATCATCATCTACTACTCACCATCATCTACTACTCACCATCATCTACTACTCGTCATCATCTACTACTCACCATCATCTACTACTCACCATCATCTACTACTCACCATCATCTACTACTCACCATCATCATCTACTACTCGTCATCATCTACTACTCACCATCATCTACTACTCACCATCATCTACTACTCGCCATCATCTACTACTCACCATCATCTACTACTTACTCACCATCATCTACTACTCACCATCATCTACTACCCATCATCATCTACTACTCGTCATCATCTACTACTCACCATCATCATCTACTACTCGCCATCATCTACTACTCACCATCATCTACTACTCACCATCATCTACTACTCACCATCATCTACTACTCACCATCATCTACTACTCACCATCATCTACTACCCACCATCATCTACTACTCGTCATCATCTACTACTCACCATCATCTACTACTCACCATCATCTACTACTCACCATCATCTACTACTCACCATCATCTACTACTCACCATCATCTACTACTCACCATCATCTACTACTCACCATCATCTACTACTCGTCATCATCTACTACTCACCATCATCTACTACTCACCATCATCTACTACTCGCCATCATCTACTACTCACCATCATCTACTACTTACTCACCATCATCTACTACTCACCATCATCTACTACCCATCATCATCTACTACTCGTCATCATCTACTACTCACCATCATCATCTACTACTCGCCATCATCTACTACTCACCATCATCTACTACTCACCATCATCTACTACTCATCATCTACTACTCACCATCATCTACTACCCACCATCATCTACTACTCGTCATCATCTACTACTCACCATCATCTACTACTCACCATCATCTACTACTCACCATCATCTACTACTCACCATCATCTACTACTCACCATCATCTACTACTCGTCATCATCTACTACTCACCATCATCTACTACTCACCATCATCTACTACTCGCCATCATCTACTACTTACTCACCATCATCTACTACTCACCATCATCTACTACTCACCATCATCTACTACCCATCATCATCTACTACTCGTCATCATCTACTACTCACCATCATCATCTACTACTCGCCATCATCTACTACTCACCATCATCTACTACTCACCATCATCTACTACTCATCATCTACTACTCACCATCATCTACTACCCACCATCATCTACTACTCGTCATCATCTACTACTCACCATCATCTACTACTCGCCATCATCTACTACTCATCATCTACTACTCACCATCATCTACTACCCACCATCATCTACTACTCACCATCATCTACTACTCGCCAATGGCATCACTAGGGGGGTGCTGACTGCACCGGGTGACACCATCAGATTGTTAACAACAAAGTCTCTCTCTCTCTATACACAACAATTTGTGTGTGCAGTGTTTCAGCACAAATGTATTATTGTTTATAACAATATCCCTGTAGGTAGTTATGACCACAAAAACATCCTTCGCAAGCCCAGCTCACACGTACCGTATCAATATCCCTGCACGGCTAAACTCTGTGAACAACATTTACTTGTAGAACCTTCTAACGCGCTCCGCTCAGAGCTGTCGCTGCCGCCCTACTCCAGTGACGCTACGAGTCACGTGGTCTCAGTCACCACGTGACTGTCGTGTTCGTCACTGCTGCTGTCTTTATAGCCGCTGGTTCCGCCACATGTTCTGGTGTTTAGCTACAATGTCGTGGTAGTTAGTAGTTGTGAACTTAGAGCAATCACTTTGTTGAGAGTGAAGTAGTCATTAAAGGATAAGGAGAACAATAAAAAAGGCTTCCCTCAGTTACTAATAATGTTGTAACTAATATAATGTTGTAACTAATATACAGTAATGTTGTAACTAATATACAGTAATGTTGTAACTAATACAATGTTGTCACTAATATACGGTAATGTTGTAACTAATACAATGTTGTAACTAATATACAGTAATGTTGTAACTAATACAATGTTGTCACTAATATACAGTAATGTTGTAACTAATATAATGTCACTAATATACAGTAATGTTGTAACTAATATAATGTTGTCACTAATATACAGTAATGTTGTAACTAATACAATGTTGTAATTCAATAAAGAAATGTTTTCCAAAAAATGTTGTTAGTATTCATATAATTTTAGAAGTATAAAATGTAAGAAATTTACAACTATATTTATCACATTATTCTATGATTAAAATTTATAAACTTACATATAGAACAATTATTGATTATATAATGCTTTGATAAATAAATAGAGAAATTGACAGTTTAAACCATGAAGTGGGGGGAAACGTTATGTTTCTTGATTCATGTTTAGAAATATAACTTAAATCTTAAATTCAGTTTACAATTTTTTTAAATTATCTTTAAAAACATCACTGTCTTGCAAATATATATCTTATTTTAAATCAATTTTCAGGGTTTAAGATTGAATTACGGTTTAAAAAAAGTGACACATTAAAATTTACATTTGATAGAACTAACATAGCCAATAGATTTACATTTTACATTTTCTTATTGTTTTTTTTAAATCAAATATTGCTAGTCTGTCTTTTTGTCTATCATGGCACGTGGAGTAGTGCACAGATCAGAGAGGCCAAGTAGATGCCAGCAACGGAGAGCAAAAGAGGCAAGAATGACATCACTCACAACACTTGCTGTGTCCATGTGTAGAAGTGTGACGGGAGGGTGACACGCGGTTGTAGGGCGGTGGCCACACACACGTCCGCTACGGCACCACCCTGGGGGGCTGTGGGGGACGCTGTGATCCCTCCCAGCCCCGCCCCTCAGAGAGGGACGGTATAACAGGGGGGACCCGGGGTGCTGGGAGGCAGTTCAACTCAAGCAAGATGAAGAGTCAGTGAAGAGAGAAGACCGACTAGCTAGGCCCTGCAGCTCCCTTGATCCGCTGTCCTTTTGAGGGCCGGGCAAGGCAAGCCAGGGTGCGACCCCAGAACCACGAGGGCCGATGTCCTTCTGAGGGCTGGACTCGTGTGGCCGGTGGTCGGGACCTGAGCCTTGGCTGGGCCAGGTCAGGTAGCCTCCCTTAAGTCCTCAGCGGAGGACCTAGGAGCGTAGGTGGAGAGGCAGATAGCCTAGGGGTATATCCCAGACTAGTACGGGTGAAGGGGCCGATACCCCTTCAAGTATTGCGTACGTTGCCCTGAACTGAGTTATAATAAATACGTGTTGCCTCTAAGAACAGTCTCCGATGTCGATAACTACAGTACACATGCTTCAACATGTCAGAAGACCGGACGATGGCCAGGGTTCGTCAGAAGACGCCGCTCTCGTCAGTCGCCAATTGATAAAGCCGAGTCTTCTAATGTTAGCAAGCATTCTGCAGAAGAGCGAGGAGTGGAAATGTCAGAATTTGAATGAGAAGAGAGTGCTGAGAGTGACTCGAGCCATGACACCGTAACTGAGATGAGTGTCGTTAAGGAGAAAGATTTGATAATTTTGTGATGTTTCTTTCTGGGAGATATCAGTTCCAGATCATTTTCGGGTTGAGATCACGAAAAGACGAAGTGCTTCTTTCCAGAACAGAGCCGGGCCTCTTCCAGTGTAGCGGCAAGACGAGATGCAGGAGCCAAGGGAGATGTGTGCCAGCTCTCTAAAGAGTGGTCTCACAAGGTGGTGCCAAACGGCGAGAATATTCCGCGCCCACGGACGGTTTACTCACTCGTTCAGCGAGGATTCTCACCGTTTGTGCTGCCGGCTGTTTGCCGTGAGCGCTACAGAGACGAGGATATCCTCACTTGTCACTGGGGGGGTTCAGAAGCGGTGGGAACTGAGCCCGGGAAGTAACCACAAGACGTCCCAAGAGCACCGACGTCGCCTTCACAAGTGTAGAACGTGGGCAGCACGACTGAGGCTGCGCAAAACCACTGACGGGGAAACGATCTCTGTGATGGCAATGGAGAAGAAGACGTGGAGGGACGTCTTGCACAGATTGCTTGCTATCTCACGTTGTGTCTTGCCAAGCAGAATCTGGCATTCCGTGGCCACAAGGAAGATGAATCTTCATTGACTAAAGGGGACTTTCTTGAGATGGTTGAGATGCTTTCAAAATGTGATCCAGTGCTGAGAGAGCACCTAATGAGATTAAAGTGGGGCTCAAGTAAACTACTCCCTCCATCATGTACTACTACCAGCCATCATCTACTACTCACCATCATCTACTACTCACAATCATCTACTACTCACCATCATCTACTACTCACAATCATCTACTACTCACCATCATCATCTACTACTCACCATCATCTACTACTCACAATCATCTACTACTCACCATCATCCTTTACTACCAGCCATCATCTACTACTCACCATTATCTACTCACCATCATCATCTACTACTCACCATCATCTACTACTCGCCATAATCTACTACTCACCATCATCTACTACTCATCATCTACTACTCGCCATCATCTACTACTCACCATCATCTACTACTCACCATCATCTACTACTCACCATCATCTACTACTCACCATCATCTACTACTCACCATCATCTACTACTCATCATCTACTACTCACCATCATCTACTACTCACCATCATCTACTACTCACCATTATCTACTACTCACCATCATCTACTACTCGCCATCATCTACTACTCACCATCATCTACTACTCATCATCTACTACTCGCCATCATCTACTACTCGCCATCATCTACTACTCACCATCATCTACTACTCATCATCTACTACTCGCCATCATCTACTACTCACCATCATCTACTACTCATCATCATCTACTACTCGCCATCATCTACTACTCACCATCATCTACTACTCACCATCATCTACTACTTGCCATCATCTACTACCCACCATCATCTACTACTCATCATCTACTACTCACCATCATCTACTACTCATCATCTACTACTCACCATCATCTACTACTCACCATCATCTACTACTCATCATCTACTACTCGCCATCATCTACTACTCAGCATCATCTACTACTCAGCATCATCTACTACTCGCCATCATCTACTACTCACCATCATCTACTACTTGCCATCATCTACTACCCACCATCATCTACTACTCATCATCTACTACTCGCCATCATCTACTACTCACCATCATCTACTACTCATCATCATCTACTACTCACCATCATCTACTACTCACCATCATCTACTACTTGCCATCATCTACTACCCACCATCATCTACTACTCATCATCTACTACTCGCCATCATCTACTACTCACCATCATCTACTACCCACCATCATCTACTACTCATCATCTACTACTCACCATCATCTACTACTCGCCATCAACTACTACTCATCATCATCTACTACTCACCATCATCTACTACTCGTCATCATCTACTACTCACCATCATCTACTACTCACCATCATCTACTACTCGCCATCAACTACTACTCATCATCATCTACTACTCACCATCATCTACTACTCATCATCTACTACTCGCCATCATCTACTACTCACCATCATCTACTACTCATCATCTACTACTCACCATCATCTACTACTCGCCATCAACTACTACTCATCATCATCTACTACTCACCATCATCTACTACTCGTCATCATCTACTACTCACCATCATCTACTACTCACCATCATCTACTACTCGCCATCAACTACTACTCATCATCATCTACTACTCATCATCATCTACTACTCACCATCATCTACTACTCATCATCTACTACTCATCATCATCTACTACTCATCATCATCTACTACTCATCATCATCTACTACTCATCATCTACTACTCATCATCAACTACTACTCATCATCATCTACTACTCATCATCATCTACTACTCACCATCATGTACTACTCATCATCATCTACTACTCATCATCATCTACTACTCACCATCATCTACTACTCATCAACTACTACTCATCATCATCTACTACTCACCATCATCTACTACTCATCATCTACTACTCGCCATCATCTACTACTCACCATCATCTACTACTCATCATCTACTACTCACCATCATCTACTACTCACCATCATCTACTACTCACCATCATCTACTACTCACCATCTGCATTATAAATGTTATTTCTCTACAATTCCAATCATTTTAGAGTCAAAATCGCCAAACTTGCGGAGCTCCGCTACAAAAAGACGAAGAGACGAGAGGTGAGGCAGCGACGAGCTCAGCCTCCCCTCTGATTGCACAACCCCTCAGTAACTGGATGGAGCGCGGTCAATCAACGCGTGCTTGTTACTGTCTCTCTGTGTGTCACCAATGTAATGTTTGTAGACCCCTTCATTTCATGTCCTCGCCTTCCATACTCCAGGTAACTTACTTCACGTATTGTGTATAAAGACACGCCTCTCGCAGTGAAGACACGCCCCCCTCAGTGTGGACATGCCCCCCCCCCAGCGAGGACACGCCCCCTTCAGTGAGGCAGCTATCACATCTGCCTCACTCAGTGAGGCAGCTATCACATCTGCCTCACTGAGGGGGGCGTGTCAGACACGCCTCTCTCAGTGAAGACACGCCCCCTCAGTGAGGACACGCCCCCTTCAGTGAGGCAGCTATCACATCTGCCTCACTGAGGGGGGCATGTCTTGAGCCCACATAATTGACGCTCGCTCTCCCTCCACGTCAGCCAGCTCTAGCAAAACATTTCCAGCGGCTGCGAAAATGTAAAAAGTTATATCTCTAAACTTCAAATCTACAAGTTATATCTCTAGCTTTAAAACGTCTCAAAATTGGACTTTCAATGAGAACAGGGAGTGATAAACAATGGAAGACCAATGCCTGAGGACCGACTTCAAGCGAAGGGACAGACACTAACACGGTCCTTTCAGATGGAGTGGTACCAACGAAGAGACTGGCTGTGTTGGCTGTGCTACGAAGTGAATCGCCTTCACTGCTTCCCCTGCCTTCTGTTCTCCACTACCGACAACGCTTGGACTGACGCGGGATTCTGTGACTTGGAAAATCTACCCAGGAGCCTCAACAAACGTGAAAAATCGACAACTCACATTCAAAGTCAAATAGCTTTAACGTTTGGAGCTTCAAGGATAGATCTGGCTTTGAATGAACAGCGGAGATTAAACATCAGCATCCACGATGCCAAGGTAAAGGAAAACCGTGAGGTTTTAAGAGACCTCATTAATGCGACCGGCTTCCTAGCCAAACAGGACTTAGCGTGTCGTGGTAACGATGATGAGAGTGCGAGCTCTTCTAATCGTGGCAACGATGTGGAGGAGCTATTGAATGCTCGCTGAGAAAGATGAAACATTTGGAGACATACACTGTGTTGTCTGGCTTATCAAACAGAATACAGAACGATTGAATCAAAGCAGCCGGTGATGTAATCAGAAATGATCTCAAAGAGGAGATTAATGCAGCCCCATGTGTTGCAGTGGAAGTAGACGAGACAAAGGAGATGTCACAAACAAAGCCCAGGCCTCTGTCACGTTGCGTTGTGTGGCTAGAAGTGAGGTGACTTGTGAGCTGAGGGAGGCGTTCTTGGGATTTGATGATTGTCAGTGATGACAGACGAGCACCAGGCTATGGCTGATGATGTTTTGGGAGTGTTGGGGAAACACAATTGCGTTGAAGAGCTGCTAGCTCAGACTTACGACGGAGCCTCTGTGATGGCATCAGATCTCAGTGAGGTGCAGGCCAAGATTCAAGACAGCTTCCTGAAGCCACGTTTACCCATTGTGATGCACACAAAGTGAACCTGGTGCTCTCGCATTCAGCTAAATGTAGGCCTGAGTGTAAAACGTTTTATTAAAACAGTTGAGAGACTTGCGACATTTTTCAATAAGTCGACCAAGCGCACCCCAGCTACTGGACGATGTCGTGAAGCGACGTTCACCAAGAGCAGCGCCCACGAGATGGAGCTCAGATTCTAGACTCGTTCAGACGATCAGCAGCTACCAATCTGATCTGCCTGCTGTGTTCCGCATTATGAGCGAAAATCCCGACGGTTGGGACAATGACACCCTGATGATGGCCGCCGGATATGATCTCTGGCTGTCAAAGGCATCAAGCTGCTTCTTCATGATGGCACGTGAGGGCATTTACAATGAAACTGCAGCACTCTTTCGCGTGCTGCAGAATAAAGTAACGGACAGTGGATTCCGCTGTGCGCGAATCCGCCACACGATGGGAGTTGTGGAACGCCAGAGACAGGGGAGTTTGACTCTGTGATCGATTCGAGCAGAAATGCGTCACACTTGGCCTGACAGACAATGCCCAAAGTCAACAGCCGATCAGAGATGAGGGGAAAATAATGTTTTATAACATTCCGGACAATCTCAGTGTTCACACGAAAGCTGGGTTTGATCATTGCGGTGAGCTAACTTTCCTTGGTGTGGTTGAGTGCACGAAATTTTATGAAATGTCACGACATTTCGATGACAACAAACTGCAGAGCCTATCACAATACGCAAGGTACAACACAAGTGGCCGAAACGTCGTGATAATTTTATTGTGTTATTTTATTTTATTAATTTATTATTATAATCTCATTCTACGTGACTTTACCGAAAGAACCAAAGAAGATGAATCCTTGCAGTCACGAAAGCTTTAAATCGAAATTTACTTTGACTTTGTTCGACTAAAGCAGGGGTCACCAAACTACGGCCCGCGACGTCAGTCCATCAGGCCTGCCTACGGTACTTGAATTTGGTTGACAAAACGTATGGAACACGAGACGTTGTGGTACAATTTAAATTTAAATATTATGTTTAGAAGACTAGGAGATCGTCACGCGTGCGAGACCTCCTGACTGCTATGTGCCTTAAATTTACTATTTTAAATGTTAAATTACTGTATTTAGATGTTCTTGTTTATTGTAATGTTTGCTTATTTCGCGCCATCCCAAGTCCTTCCCCGGCTCGTGGTAGCTCCGCCTATGCTCTGTCGTTACCATGGTTTCCATGGCAACGTCATGGCAACACGTTACCATGGTTGCCATGGCAACACACACAAACACGCATCTTTCCCACCCCCAGATTTTCCGGCTGGTCAACACAGGTCCGACGCTCCAGAAATATTTACTTATTTTTGCCTGTCATCCATTCTATAGGTATGTAACAAGGATTTCTTTGTTTGACAGTGATAGGTAAGTGAACTACAAGTGTGATTAGAGGTCATAAAGTAACAAACAAAGAATAACAATGCCATCGAAGCCTCGTGTTATTACGAAAATATTATCCCCAGCTCAGAAAAATTCCCCGGTCAAAGTGATAACCGAGCTGGTCTCTAGGCTGTTTATTTAGGCCCGCCCTATTTATATATTTTGTAAACCTTATGTGATATATTCTATTACCAAAGGTACATATAAACTTAATATGTACCTTTGGTGAGCTGTAGCTTCACCAGTGACCCCTGGATCCTCTGCTTTTCTTGTGTTTCAATAGGAAACAATTCAATGTCTTTTTCATTTTCAGATCCCGTTTTCTTCACCCTTCATTATGGCTACTAAGAAAAGTGGACGCCGAGTGTCGCGTTTTCAATGAAGAATGGGGAGTAAAGTACTTCTTTGTGGAAACAAAGGACCAGAAAGCTAGTTGTGTAATATGCAGCGAAAGTGTTGCCGTTTTGAAAGAGTACAATCTTCGGCATCACTATGAAACAAGACATCTATCAACATATTCAAAGTTTTCTGGAAAGTTACGCTCTGAGCAATATGAGTCCAAGAAACGTGGTTTAAAAACTCAAAGAAATCTCTTCGCGAGAAAGTTTGCTGAAAATGAATCTGTCACTCTTACAAGTTACAAAATAGTGCATAAGATGGCAGAACGAGGAAAACCGTTTACTGATGGCAACTTCATCAAAGAGTGTATGATGGAAGCAGCAAATGACTTGTGTCCTGAGAGAGCCGATTTGTTTGGAAGTATCAGCCTCTCGGCAAGTTTAGTTGTGCGGAGAACAGAAGAACTTGGAGAGAACATAGTGCTACAGATACGCGAGAAAGCTAGGAACTTTGATTTAAAGCTTTCGTGACTGCAGTAATTCATATTCTTAGTTTTTCGGTAAAGTCACGTTGAAGGGAAACAACAAAATAATAAAATATATATAAACCAATAAAAAAATTCTCACGACGTTTCGACCATAACTCAAACTCAGACGACCGTTTGAGTGATGGTAGAAACGTCGTGAGAATTTTTTTATTGTTTTATATATATTTTATTATTTTGTTGTTTCCCTTCAATGTGACTTTACCGAAAAAACTAAGAATAAGCTAGGAACTTGTTGTGGTATTCTCTGGCGCTGGATGAATCTACTGATCTCTCGAGTAAGTCACAACTTCTCGTGTTCATTCGTGGTGTCAATTTGGACTTTCAGATAACGGAAGAGTTGGCATCCGTTTGCAGCATACATGGAACAACAACTGGAAAAGACATTTTCACGCAAGTGCAAAAAACGTTGCAAGACTATAACCTTCAGTGGAGTCAGCTTCGAGGTGTTACAGGTGATGGAGGAAAAAACATGGCTGGAGTGAGGAAGGGTCTGGTGGGGCAGATCAGGACTCAGTTGGAAGATTTGCAAATTCCGGGCGCTCTGTTCATACATTGCATCATACATCAGCAAGCACTCTGTGGGAAAGACTTAGATATTTCTTGTGTACTGAAACCAGTCGTTTCTGCTGTGAACTTCATTCGGGGACATGCACTCAATCACCGTCAGTTCCAGGCTTTTCTTGAAGAAATGGATTCTGATTTCTGTGACTTGCCTTATCACACAGCAGTGAGGTGGCTCAGCTGCGGTAAAGTCCTGTTTCGTTTTAACAAGGTCCGAAACGAAATAGATGTTTTTTCTCACTGAAAAAGATAGAGCTGATCCACAGCTGTCAGATCCTACCTGGCTGTCAAAGTTGTCATTTTTGGTCGACATCACATCCCACATGAACTGAACTTGAAACTTCAGGGAAAGGATAACCTCGTCTGTGATCTCTACAGAATCATCAAAGGATTTCGGAGAAAGCTGTCATTGTTTGAAGCACAACTGGAAGGAGAAAACTTCTCTCATTTTCACTGTTTCAAAGAGTTTTGCGCTACAATCGCTGAAGATGTCAACCTCAATTTTCCGAAAAAGATTATTCGTGACTTGAAGAAGCATTTGTTGAAGAGATTTTCAGATCTTGACAGAATTGAGTGACATTCTTCTGTTCCAGAATCCGTTTGATTGTAACCTTGATGATGTGCCAGTTGAACTACAGTTGGAGCTCATTGATTTGCAAGCAAATTACTTGTTGAGAGAGAAGCACAGAGAAGTAAAACTTGTTGAATTTTACCGCTGCTTACCTGATGTTGAGTTTCCGAAACTGAACAAATTTGCCGCTGGTATGGCATCAGTGTTTGGAACAACTTATGTCTGTGAGCAAACATTTTCAAAAATGAAGTATGTGAAGTCAACACATCGAACGAGATTGACTGATGAACATTTGAAAGCAATTCTCTTGACTGGATGCAGCAATTCCAAACCAAACATTGATGATATCTTGAAAGCCAAACGTCAGTTTCACAAATATCACTAACCTTTTTTGCTGCTTAGTTTGTGAGATTCGGATATGTGCACACTAGGTCTGATGTAACTATCTATCTTTTTGCTAATGTCGCCTTCTGTGACAACGTTTTAGTAAATAAATGTTGGTTGTCTTTGTTTTTTGTGCATTGCACGCCACTCACCCATGATTAACATGGAATGCTAAACTTAGTTTTCTGTCTTTTCTCCCCGAGCTTTCGTTCTGGCTTGTAAGTATTGAACAGAATGATTATGCGGCCCCCGCTCGTCATTCTTTCAGTTATCTGGCACACTGTGAAAAAAGTTTGGTGACCCCTGGACTAAAGGATGAGCTCATCGGATTGTAGAGTTCACAAATGATGAGGACAGAATGCAAATAACCCGGACAGCTCCTCAGCTTGTTTGCCCAGAATGATCTGGTGCAGACAGCTCCCGAGGAGACAAAGTAACTCCAGCTCCTGGTGCTCGCTGAACCAGCTACAACAGAATGATCTGATGCAGACAGCTCCCGAGGAGACAAAGTAACTCCAGCTGCTGGTGCTCGCTGTACCAGCTACAACAGAATGATCTGATGCAGACAGCTCCCGAGGAGACAAACTCCAGCTGCTGGTGCTCACTGTACCAGCTACAACAGCGTCCGCTGAAGGTCACCGTTCTCTGCTTGGAAACGACTCTAAACACACAGTCGGAATCCGACTGACCAAGGGCGACTTTCATCCCTGGCAATCATCTCTATTGAGACGGAGAGACTTTTAAAACTCAAACAGAATAAAGAGGACTTCTACAACAAAGTCACTGACATATTTGTCCAGAAGGATAGGCGAATGGACTTCATTGACAAGTCAAGGTAAGACCATGCAATATTTATTTTAATTTGTGTTGAATGAGTATGAATAGTGGAACTGCATTCGCCTATAAAACGTGAATCGAACACGAAACTTACCTGTGTGTGTGTGTTGTAGAGAATGCCGACGTGAAATATGAAACATGCAGACGCCTAACAGCCATTGTGCAACTTGCCGATACAATGATGAATGTAGCAACATCAATCACGTTCATTTGTGTGTAGATCTGTCTCTGATACTAGCCATCATCTACTACTCAAAACCATCTACTACTCACCATCATCTACTACCCACCATCATCTACTACTCACCATCATCATCTACTACTCACCATCATCTACTACCCGCCATCATCTACTACTCACCATCATCAACTACTCACCATCATCTACTACTCATCATCTACTACTCACCATCATCTACTACTCACCATCATCTACTACTCACCATCATCTACTACTCACCATCATCTACTACTCATCATCTACTACTCGCCATCATCTACTACTCACCATCATCTACTACTCACCATCATCTACTACTCGCCATCATCTACTACTCGCCATCATCTACTACTCGCCATCATCTACTACTCACCATCATCTACTACTCACCATCATCTACTACTCACCATCATCTACTACCCACCATCATCTACTACTCACCATCATCTACTAATCACCATCATCTACTACTCATCATCTACTACTCGCCATCATCTACTACTCACCATCATCTACTACTCACCATCATCTACTACTCACCATCATCTACTAATCACCATCATCTACTACTCATCATCTACTACTCACCATCATCTACTACTCACCATCATCTACTACTCACCATCATCTACTACTCATCATCTACTACTCGCCATCATCTACTACTCACCATCATCTACTACTCACCATCATCTACTACTCGCCATCATCTACTACTCGCCATCATCTACTACTCGCCATCATCTACTACTCACCATCATCTACTACTCACCATCATCTACTACTCACCATCATCTACTACCCACCATCATCTACTACTCACCATCATCTACTAATCACCATCATCTACTACTCATCATCTACTACTCGCCATCATCTACTACTCACCATCATCTACTACTCACCATCATCTACTACTCACCATCATCTACTAATCACCATCATCTACTACTCATCATCTACTACTCACCATCATCTACTACTCACCATCATCTACTACTCACCATCATCTACTACTCACCATCATCTACTACTCATCATCTACTACTCACCATCATCTACTACTCGTCATCATCTACCGCGTCTCCCCGTGTGTCCCCACGTCTCCCCGTGTGTCCCCGTGTCTCCCCGTGTGTCCCCACGTCTCCCCGCGTGTCCCCGTGTGTGTCCCCGTGTGTCCCCGTGTGTCCCCGTGTGTCCCCGTGTCTCCCCGTGTGTCCCCGCGTGTCCCCGTACCGGCTCAGTTTTGCTGCGCTCCCACAGCGGCTGGTGCTTCAGGATGTCCAGGAGATGTTTGATGGTGCCGCACTGACCCACAGCACGGCCTGACACAACCACAACAACAACCACAACAACAACAACCACAACAACAATAACCACAACAACAATAACCACAACAACAACCACAACAACAATAACCACATCAACAACCACGCAACCACAAACACCACCAACACCAACAACCACCTCCACTAACACCACCAGCATCACTAACACCACCACCACTAAGCACCAAAGACAAAGACCCCCGTGTAGCCTTAGCTGACTGTAGGGGCAAGTGCTGTTAGCGAGCAGCACCTATAAAGGCCGGAACGGTACACGAGGAGGTGGGTGGCCAGCACCACGCCCGGCCGCCTTTGTCTCCCTAGTGGCGATGTTTACACACCGCACCAGGTACTCATTTGAGGCTGAGTCGACCTAGGGGAGGCCTAGGACCGGTTCAGATAATCGTCACTGGGTACTGGCCGTGAGCGGGAATCGAACTCAGGTCACCAGGTTAATAGCACAGCGCGCTAACCACTACACTACCGCTCCCCACAGCACCACCAACACCACCACGACAACCACAACTCTCTACACTACCACCACAACAACCACAACTCTCTACTCTACACTACCACCACTACAACCACCCTCTACTCTACACTACCACCACTACAACCACTCTCTACTCTACACTACCACCACTACAACCACTCTCTACTCTACACTACCACCACTACAGCCACTCTCTACTCTACACTACCACCACGACAACCACAACTCTCTACTCTACACTACCACCACTACAACCACAACTCTCTACTCTACACTACCACCACGACAACCACAACTCTCTACACTACCACCACTACAACCACAACTCTCTACTCTACACTACCACCACTACAACCACTCTCTACTCTATCTACCACCACTACAACCACTCTCTACTCTACACTACCACCACTACAACCACTCTCTACTCTACACTACCACCACTACAACCACTCTCTACTCTACACTACCACCACTACAACCACTCTCTACACTACCACCACTACAACCACTCTCTACTCTACACTACCACCACTACAACCACTCTCTACTCTACACTACAACCACTCTCTACTCTACACTACCACCACTACAACCACTCTCTACTCTACACTACCACCACTACAACCACTCTCTACTCTACACTACCACCACTACAACCACTCTCTACTCTATCTACCACCACTACAACCACTCTCTACTCTACACTACCACCACTACAACCACTCTCTACTCTACACTACCACCACTACAACCACTCTCTACTCTACACTACCACCACTACAACCACTCTCTACACTACCACCACTACAACCACTCTCTACTCTACACTACCACCACTACAACCACTCTCTACTCTACACTACAACCACTCTCTACTCTACACTACCACCACTACAACCACTCTCTACTCTACACTACCACCACTACAACCACTCTCTACTCTACACTACCACCACTACAACCACTCTCTACTCTACACTACCACCACTACAACCACTCTCTACTCTACACTACCACCACTACAACCACTCTCTACACTACCACCACTACAACCACTCTCTACTCTACACTACCACCACTACAACCACTCTCTACTCTACACTACAACCACTCTCTACTCTACACTACCACCACTACAACCACTCTCTACTCTACACTACCACCACTACAACCACTCTCTACTCTACACTACCACCACTACAACCACTCTCTACTCTATCTACCACCACTACAACCACTCTCTACTCTACACTACCACCACTACAACCACTCTCTACTCTACACTACCACCACTACAACCACTCTCTACTCTACACTACCACCACTACAACCACTCTCTACACTACCACCACTACAACCACTCTCTACTCTACACTACCACCACTACAACCACTCTCTACTCTACACTACAACCACTCTCTACTCTACACTACCACCACTACAACCACTCTCTACTCTACACTACCACCACTACAACCACTCTCTACTCTACACTACCACCACTACAACCACTCTCTACTCTACACTACCACCACTACAACCACTCTCTACACTACCACCACTACAACCACTCTCTACTCTACACTACCACCACTACAACCACTCTCTACTCTACACTACAACCACTCTCTACTCTACACTACCACCACTACAACCACTCTCTACTCTACACTACCACCACTCTCTACTCTACACTACCACCACTACAACCACTCTCTACTCTACACTACCACCACTACAACCACTCTCTACTCTACACTACCACCACTACAACCACTCTCTACTCTACACTACCACCACTACTCTACACTACCACCACTACAACCACTCTCTACTCTACACTACCACCACTACAACCACTCTCTACTCTATCTACCACCACTACAACCACTCTCTACTCTACACTACCACCACTACAACCACTCTCTACTCTACACTACCACCACTACAACCACTCTCTACTCTACACTACCACCACTACAACCACTCTCTACACTACCACCACTACAACCACTCTCTACTCTACACTACCACCACTACAACCACTCTCTACTCTACACTACAACCACTCTCTACTCTACACTACCACCACTACAACCACTCTCTACTCTACACTACCACCACTACAACCACTCTCTACTCTACACTACCACCACTACAACCACTCTCTACTCTACACTACCACCACTACAACCACTCTCTACTCTATCTACCACCACTACAACCACTCTCTACTCTACACTACCACCACTACAACCACTCTCTACTCTACACTACCACCACTACAACCACTCTCTACTCTACACTACCACCACTACAACCACTCTCTACACTACCACCACTACAACCACTCTCTACTCTACACTACCACCACTACAACCACTCTCTACTCTACACTACAACCACTCTCTACTCTACACTACCACCACTACAACCACTCTCTACTCTACACTACCACCACTACAACCACTCTCTACTCTACACTACCACCACTACAACCACTCTCTACTCTACACTACCACCACTACAACCACTCTCTACTCTACACTACCACCACTACAACCACTCTCTACACTACCACCACTACAACCACTCTCTACTCTACACTACCACCACTACAACCACTCTCTACTCTACACTACAACCACTCTCTACTCTACACTACCACCACTACAACCACTCTCTACTCTACACTACCACCACTACAACCACTCTCTACTCTACACTACCACCACTACAACCACTCTCTACTCTATCTACCACCACTACAACCACTCTCTACTCTACACTACCACCACTACAACCACTCTCTACTCTACACTACCACCACTACAACCACTCTCTACTCTACACTACCACCACTACAACCACTCTCTACACTACCACCACTACAACCACTCTCTACTCTACACTACCACCACTACAACCACTCTCTACTCTACACTACAACCACTCTCTACTCTACACTACCACCACTACAACCACTCTCTACTCTACACTACCACCACTACAACCACTCTCTACTCTACACTACCACCACTACAACCACTCTCTACTCTACACTACCACCACTACAACCACTCTCTACACTACCACCACTACAACCACTCTCTACTCTACACTACCACCACTACAACCACTCTCTACTCTACACTACAACCACTCTCTACTCTACACTACCACCACTACAACCACTCTCTACTCTACACTACCACCACTCTCTACTCTACACTACCACCACTACAACCACTCTCTACTCTACACTACCACCACTACAACCACTCTCTACTCTACACTACCACCACTACAACCACTCTCTACTCTACACTACCACCACTACTCTACACTACCACCACTACAACCACTCTCTACTCTACACTACCACCACTACAACCACTCTCTACTCTATCTACCACCACTACAACCACTCTCTACTCTACACTACCACCACTACAACCACTCTCTACTCTACACTACCACCACTACAACCACTCTCTACTCTACACTACCACCACTACAACCACTCTCTACACTACCACCACTACAACCACTCTCTACTCTACACTACCACCACTACAACCACTCTCTACTCTACACTACAACCACTCTCTACTCTACACTACCACCACTACAACCACTCTCTACTCTACACTACCACCACTACAACCACTCTCTACTCTACACTACCACCACTACAACCACTCTCTACACTACCACCACTACAACCACTCTCTACTCTACACTACCACCACTACAACCACTCTCTACTCTACACTACAACCACTCTCTACTCTACACTACCACCACTACAACCACTCTCTACTCTACACTACCACCACTACAACCACTCTCTACTCTACACTACCACCACTACAAACACTCTCTACACTACCACCACTACAACCACTCTCTACTCTACACTACCACCACTACAACCACTCTCTACTCTACACTACAACCACTCTCTACTCTACACTACCACCACTACAACCACTCTCTACTCTACACTACCACCACTACAACCACTCTCTACTCTACACTACCACCACTACAACCACTCTCTACACTACCACCACTACAACCACTCTCTACTCTACACTACCACCACTACAACCACTCTCTACTCTACACTACAACCACTCTCTACTCTACACTACCACCACTACAACCACTCTCTACTCTACACTACCACCACTACAACCACTCTCTACTCTACACTACCACCACTACAAACACTCTCTACTCTACTCTACTGCTGCTGCTCACCCAGTGCTGGGCTGTTGTCCGTGTATTGCAGCAGAATGGTCACAGTGGCGTTGATGGGTCTGAAGTTTGCGTCGGGCACCGGGGAGTCCTTGTCAGACAGAGACGTGAGAGCCTGGGCCAGCAGCTCTGTGTGGAGACAGAGACACACGGAGACGTGGGGACACAGACACACAGAGAGAGACGTGGGGACAGAGACACACGGAGACGTGGGGACAGAGACACACAGAGACGTGGGGACAGAGACACACGGAGACGTGGAGACAGAGACACACGGAGACGTGGGGACAGAGACACACGGAGACGTGGGGACAGAGGCACACGGAGACGTGGAGACACACACAGAGACGTGGGGACAGAGACACACGGACACACGGAGCCACCCACTCGTTGACACACGGACACGAGAGCACCACGTGTGGAGGCACGCCGCTGTGTGTGCCTGTGTGTGCCTGTAGGTGCCTGTTGGTGCCTGTGTGTGCCTGTGTGTGCCTGTAGGTGCCTGTAGATGCCTGTAGGTGCCTGTGTGTGCCTGTGTATGTCTGTAGGTGCCTGTGTGTACCTGTGTGTGCCTGTAGGTGCCTGTGTGTGCCTGTAGGAGCCTGTAGGTGCCTGTGTGTGCTTGTAGGTGCCTGTGTGTGCCTGTAGGTGCCTGTAGGTGCCTGTAGGTGCCTGTGTGTGTCTGTAGGTGCCTGTAGGTGCCTGTAGATGCCTGTGTGTGCCTGTAGGTGGCTGTGTGTGTCTGTAGGTGTCTGTGTGTGCCTGTAGGTGCCTGTGTGTGCCTGTAGGTGCCTGTGTTTGCCTGTAGGTGCCTGTGTGTGCTTGTAGGTGCCTGTAGGTGCCTGTGTGTGCCTGTAGGTGCCTGTAGGGGCCTGTGTGTGCCTGTAAGTGCCTGTAGGGGCCTGTGTGTGCCTGTAGGTGCCTGTAGGTGCCTGTAGGTGCCTGTGTGTGCCTGTAGGTGCCTGTGTGTGCCTGTAGGTGCCTGTGTGTGCCTGTAGGTGCCTGTGTGTGCCTGTAGGTGCCTGTAGGGGCCTGTGTGTGCCTTTAGGTGCCTGTAGGTGCCTGTGTGTGCCTGTAGGTGCCTGTAGGTGCCTGTTAGCCTGTGTGTGCCTGTAGGTGCTTGTGTGTGCCTGTGTGTGCCTGTGTGTGCCTGTAACTGCCTGTGTGTGCCTGTGTGTGCCTGTGTTTGCCTGTGTGTGCTTGTAGGTGCCTGTGTGTGCCTGTGTGTGCCTGTAGGTGCCTGTGTGTGCCTGTAGGTGCCTGTGTGTGTCTGCATGCACGTGCGTGTTTGTGAGCGTGAGTGTGGCGTCTGTGTAAGCTGACCACCGTCTGCTTGCGTTGCAGCTGAGACTGATGTCTCTGTGAATGTGCTCTACGTGTGAGCTGTGTGTGCTGTTTGTGTGAGCTGTGTGTGCTGTTTGTGTGAGCTGTGTGTGAGCTGTGTGTGAGCTGTGTGTGAGCTGTGTGTGCTGTGTGTGTGAGCTGTGTGTGAGCTGTGTGTGCTGTTTGTATGTGCTGTGTGTGTGAGCTGTGTGTGCTGTTTGTGTGAGCTGTGTGTGCTGTTTGTGTGTGCTGTTTGTGTGAGCTGTGTGAGCTGTGTGTGCTGTTTGTGTGTGCTGTCTGTGTGAGCTGTGTGAGCTGTGTGTGCTGTTTGTGTGCTGTTTGTCTGAGCTGTGTGTGCTGTGTGTGCGAGTTGTGTGTGCAGTTTGTGCGAGCTGTGTGTGCTGTTTGTGTGTGCTGTGTGAGCTGTGTGTGCTGTTTGTGTGTGCTGTGTGTGTGAGCTGTGTGTGTGAGCTGTGTGTGCTGTTTGTGTGTGCTGTGTGTGTGAGTTGTGTGTGCTGTGTGAACTGTGTGTGAACTGTGTGTGCTGTGTGTGTTGTGTGCTGTTTGTGTGTGCTGTTTGTGCTGTTTGTGTGAGCTGTGTGAGCTGTGTGTGCGAGTTGTGTGTGCTGTTTGTGCGAGCTGTGTGTGCTGTTTGTGTGAGCTGTGTGTGCTGTTTGTGTGAGCTGTGTGTGCTGTTTGTGTGAGCTGTGTGTGCTGTTTGTGTGTGCTGTGTGTGCTGTTTGTGTGTGCTGTTTGTGTGAGCTGTGTGAGCTGTGTGTGCTGTTTGTGTGTGCTGTGTGTGTGAGCTGTGTGTGCTGTTTGTGTGTGCTGTGTGTGTGAGTTGTGTGTGCTGTGTGAACTGTGTGTGAGCTGTGTGTGCTGTGTGTGCTGTGTGTGTTGTGTGTGCTGTTTGTGTGTGCTGTGTGTGCTGTTTGTGTGAGCTGTGTGAGCTATGTGTGCTGTTTGTGTGTGCTGTGTGTGTGTGTGCTGTGTGTGTGAGCTGTGTGTGTGAGCTGTGTGTGTGTGTGTGGTGTGTGTGTGAGCTGTGTGTGCTGTGTGTGTGAGCTGTGTGTGCTGTGTGAACTGTGTGTGAGCTGTGTGTGCTGTGTGTGCTGTGTGAGCTGTGTGTGCTGTTTGTATGTGCTGTGTGTGCTGTTTGTGTGAGCTGTGTGAGCTATGTGTGCTGTTTGTGTGAGCAGTGTGTGCTGTGTGTGTAAGCTGTGTGTGCTGTTTGTGTGAGCTGTGTGAGCTGTGTGTGCTGTTTGTGTGAGCTGTGTGTGCTGTGTGAGCTGTGTGTGCTGTTTGTGTGAGCTGTGTGTGCTGTTTGTGTGTGCTGTTTGTGTGAGCTGTGTGAGCTGTGTGTGCTGTTTGTGTGTGCTGTTTGTGTGAGCTGTGTGAGCTGTGTGTGCTGTTTGTGTGAGCTGTGTGCTGTTTGTCGAAGCTGTGTGTGCTGTTTGTGTGAGCTGTGTGTGCTGTTTGTGTGTGCTGTGTGTGCTGTTTGTGTGTGCTGTGTGTGCTGTTTGTGTGAGCTGTGTGAGCTGTGTGTGCTGTTTGTGTGTGCTGTGTGTGTGAGGTGTGTGTGCTGTGTGTGTGAATTGTGTGTGCTGTGTGAACTGTGTGTGAGCTGTGTGTGCTGTGTGTGTTGTGTGTGCTGTTTGTGTGTGCTGTGTGCGCGAGTTGTGTGTGCTGTTTGTGCGAGCTGTGTGTGCTGGTTATGTGAGCTGTGTGAGCTGTGTGTGCTGTTTGTGTGTGCTGTATGTGTGAGCTGTGTGAGCTGTGTGTGCTGTTTGTGTGCTGTTTGTGTGAGCTGTGTGTGCTGTGTGTGCGAGTTGTGTGTGCTGTGTGTGCGAGTTGTGTGTGCTGTCTGTGCGAGCTGTGTGTGCTGTTTGTGTGTGCTGTGTGTGTGAGCTGTGTGTGTGAGCTGTGTGTGCTGTTTGTGTGTGCTGTGTTGTGTGTGCTGTGTGTGCTGTTTGTGTGAGCTGTGTGAGCTATGTGTGCTGTTTGTGTGTGCTGTGTGTGTGAGCTGTGTGTGCTGTTTGTGTGTGCTGTGTGAACTGTGTGTGAGCTGTGTGTGCTGTGTGAGCTGTGTGTGCTGTCTGTGTGTGCTGTGTGTGCTGTCTGTGTGTGCTGTGTGTGTGAGCTGTGTGTGCTGTTTGCGTGAGCTGTGTGTGCTGTTTGTGTGTGCTGTTTGTGTGAGCTGTGTGTGCTGTTTGTGCGAGCTGTGTGTGCTGTGT
Source organism: Petromyzon marinus (assembly GCF_048934315.1). NCBI lineage: Eukaryota > Metazoa > Chordata > Hyperoartia > Petromyzontiformes > Petromyzontidae > Petromyzon > Petromyzon marinus. Next base: position 188,713 of record NC_133668.1, on the reverse strand, counting down.
GTGCTGTTTGTGTGAGCTGTGTGTGCTGTGTGAGCTGTGTGTGCTGTTTGTGTGAGCTGTGTGTGCTGTTTGTGTGAGCTGTGTGTGCTATTTGTGTGAGCTGTGTGTGCTGTGTGAACTGTGTGTGAACTCTGTGTGTGCTGTGTGTGCTGTGTGTGCTGTTTGTGTGCGCTGTATGTGCTGTTTGTGTAAGCTGTGTGAGCTGTTTGTGTTGTGTCTGCTGTGTGAGCTGTTTGTGTGAGCTATGTGTGCTGTTTGTGTTCTGCGAGATGTGTGTGCTGTTTGTGTGAGCTGTGTGAGCTGTGTGTGTTGTGTGTGTGAGCTGTGTGTGCTGTTTGTGTGTGCTGTGTGTGCTATTTGTGTAAGCTGTGTGAGCTGTGTGTGCTGTTTGTGTGTGCTGTGTGTGTGAGCTGTGTGTGTGAGCTGTGTGTGCTGTGTGTGTGAGTTGTGTGTGCTGTGTGAACAGTGTGTGAGCTGTGTGTGCTGTGTGTGTTGTGTGTGCTGTTTGTGTGTGCTGTGTGTGCTGTTTGTGTGAGCTGTGTGAGCTGTGTGTGCTGTTTGTGCGAGCTGTGTGTGCTGTTTGTGTGAGCTGTGTGAGCTGTGTGTGCTGTTTGTGTGTGCTGTTTGTGTGAGCTGTGTGAGCTGTGTGTGCTGTTTGTGTGCTGTTTGTGTGAACTGTGTGTGCTGTGTGTGCGAGTTGTGTGTGCTGTGTGTGCGAGCTGTGTGTGCTGTTTGTGTGTGCTGTGTGTGTGAGCTGTGTGAGCTGTGTGTGCTGTTTGTGTGCTGTTTGTGTGAACTGTGTGTGCTGTGTGTGCGAGTTGTGTGTGCTGTGTGTGCGAGTTGTGTGTGCTGTTTGTGCGAGCTGTGTGTGCTGTTTGTGTGTGTGTGAGTTGTGTGTGCTGTGCGAACTGTGTGTGAGCTGTGTGTGCTGTGTGTGTTGTGTGTGCTGTGTGTGCTGTTTGTGTGAGCTGTGTGTGTTGTTTGTGTGGGCTGTGTGTGTGAGCTGTGTGTGTGAGCTGTGTGTGCTGTTTGTGTGTGCTGTGTGTGTGAGTTGTGTGTGCTGTGTGTGTTGTGTGTGCTGTGTGTGCTGTGTGTGCTGTTTGTGTGAGCTGTGTGAGCTGTCTGCTGTTTGTGTGTGCTGTGTGTGTGAGCTGTGTGGGCTGTTTGTGTGTGCTGTTTGTGTGAGCTGTGTGAGCTGTGTGTGCTGTTTGTGTGTGCTGTTTGTGTGAGCTGTGTGTGCTGTTTGTGTGAGCTGTTTGTGTGAGCTGTGTGTGCTGTGTGTGCGAGATATGTGTGTGCTGTTTGTGCGAGCTGTGTGTACTGTTTGTGTGTGCCGTGTGAGCTGTGTGTGCTGTTTGTGTGTGCTGTGTGTGTGAGCTGTGAGTGTGAGCTGTGTGTGCTGTTTGTGTGTGCTGTGTGTGTGAGTTGTGTGTGCTGTGTGAACTGTGTGTGAACTGTGTGTGCTGTGTGTGCTGTTTGTGTGTGCTGTTTGTGCTGTTTGTGTGAGCTGTGTGAGCTGTGTGTGCTGTGTGTGCGAGTTGTGTGTGCTGTTTGTGTGAGCTGTGTGAGCTGTGTGTGTTGTTTGTGTGTGCTGTTCGTGTGAGCTGTGTGAGCTGTGTGTGCTGTTTGTGTGCTGTTTGTCTGAGCTGTGTGTGCTAGTTGTGGGTGCTGTTTGTGCTGTTTGTGTGTGCTGTGTGTGCTGTTTGTGTGAGCTGTGTGAGCTGTGTGCGCTGTTTGTGTGTGCTGTGTGTGTGAGCTGTGTGTGCTGTTTGTGTGTGCTGTGTGTGTGAGTTGTGTGTGCTGTGTGAACTGTGTGTGAGCTGTGTGTGCTGTGTGTGCTGTGTGTGTTGTGTGTGCTGTTTGTGTGTGCTGTGTGTGCTGTTTGTGTGAGCTGTGTGAGCTATGTGTGCTGTTTGTGTGTGCTGTGTGTGTGTGTGCTGTGTGTGTGAGCTGTGTGTGTGAGCTGTGTGTGTGTGCTGTGTGTGTGAGCTGTGTGTGCTGTGTGTGTGAGCTGTGTGTGCTGTGTGAACTGTGTGTGAGCTGTGTGTGCTGTGTGTGCTGTGTGAGCTGTGTGTGCTGTTTGTATGTGCTGTGTGTGCTGTTTGTGTGAGCTGTGTGAGCTATGTGTGCTGTTTGTGTGAGCAGTGTGTGCTGTGTGTGTGAGCTGTGTGTGCTGTTTGTGTGAGCTGTGTGAGCTGTGTGTGCTGTTTGTGTGAGCTGTGTGTGCTGTGTGAGCTGTGTGTGCTGTTTGTGTGAGCTGTGTGTGCTGTTTGTGTGTGCTGTTTGTGTGAGCTGTGTGAGCTGTGTGTGCTGTTTGTGTGTGCTGTTTGTGTGAGCTGTGTGAGCTGTGTGTGCTGTTTGTGTGAGCTGTGTGCTGTTTGTCGAAGCTGTGTGTGCTGTTTGTGTGAGCTGTGTGTGCTGTTTGTGTGTGCTGTGTGTGCTGTTTGTGTGTGCTGTGTGTGCTGTTTGTGTGAGCTGTGTGAGCTGTGTGTGCTGTTTGTGTGTGCTGTGTGTGTGAGGTGTGTGTGCTGTGTGTGTGAATTGTGTGTGCTGTGTGAACTGTGTGTGAGCTGTGTGTGCTGTGTGTGTTGTGTGTGCTGTTTGTGTGTGCTGTGTATGCGAGTTGTGTGTGCTGTTTGTGCGAGCTGTGTGTGCTGGTTATGTGAGCTGTGTGAGCTGTGTGAGCTGTGTGTGCTGTTTGTGTGTGCTGTATGTGTGAGCTGTGTGAGCTGTGTGTGCTGTTTGTGTGCTGTTTGTGTGAGCTGTGTGTGCTGTGTGTGCGAGTTGTGTGTGCTGTGTGTGCGAGTTGTGTGTGCTGTCTGTGCGAGCTGTGTGTGCTGTTTGTGTGTGCTGTGTGTGTGAGCTGTGTGTGTGAGCTGTGTGTGCTATTTGTGTGTGCTGTGTTGTGTGTGCTGTGTGTGCTGTTTGTGTGAGCTGTGTGAGCTATGTGTGCTGTTTGTGTGTGCTGTGTGTGTGAGCTGTGTGTGCTGTTTGTGTGTGCTGTGTGAACTGTGTGTGAGCTGTGTGTGCTGTGTGAGCTGTGTGTGCTGTCTGTGTGTGCTGTGTGTGCTGTCTGTGTGTGCTGTGTGTGTGAGCTGTGTGTGCTGTTTGCGTGAGCTGTGTGTGCTGTTTGTGTGTGCTGTTTGTGTGAGCTGTGTGTGCTGTTTGTGCGAGCTGTGTGTGCTGTTTGTGTGAGCTGTGTGTGCTGTTTGTGCGAGCTGTGTGTGCTGTGTGTGCTGTTTGTGTGAGCTGTGTGTGCTGTGTGAGCTGTGTGTGCTGTTTGTGTGAGCTGTGTGTGCTGTTTGTGTGAGCTGTGTGTGCTGTTTGTGTGAGCTGTGTGTGCTGTGTGAACTGTGTGTGAACTCTGTGTGTGCTGTGTGTGCTGTGTGTGCTGTTTGTGTGCGCTGTATGTGCTGTTTGTGTAAGCTGTGTGAGCTGTTTGTGTTGTGTCTGCTGTGTGAGCTGTTTGTGTGAGCTATGTGTGCTGTTTGTGTTCTGCGAGATGTGTGTGCTGTTTGTGTGAGCTGTGTGAGCTGTGTGTGTTGTGTGTGTGAGCTGTGTGTGCTGTTTGTGTGTGCTGTGTGTGCTATTTGTGTAAGCTGTGTGAGCTGTGTGTGCTGTTTGTGTGTGCTGTGTGTGTGAGCTGTGTGTGTGAGCTGTGTGTGCTGTGTGTGTGAGTTGTGTGTGCTGTGTGAACAGTGTGTGAGCTGTGTGTGCTGTGTGTGTTGTGTGTGCTGTTTGTGTGTGCTGTGTGTGCTGTTTGTGTGAGCTGTGTGAGCTGTGTGTGCTGTTTGTGCGAGCTGTGTGTGCTGTTTGTGTGAGCTGTGTGAGCTGTGTGTGCTGTTTGTGTGTGCTGTTTGTGTGAGCTGTGTGAGCTGTGTGTGCTGTTTGTGTGCTGTTTGTGTGAACTGTGTGTGCTGTGTGTGCGAGTTGTGTGTGCTGTGTGTGCGAGCTGTGTGTGCTGTTTGTGTGTGCTGTGTGTGTGAGCTGTGTGAGCTGTGTGTGCTGTTTGTGTGCTGTTTGTGTGAACTGTGTGTGCTGTGTGTGCGAGTTGTGTGTGCTGTGTGTGCGAGTTGTGTGTGCTGTTTGTGCGAGCTGTGTGTGCTGTTTGTGTGTGTGTGAGTTGTGTGTGCTGTGCGAACTGTGTGTGAGCTGTGTGTGCTGTGTGTGTTGTGTGTGCTGTGTGTGCTGTTTGTGTGAGCTGTGTGTGTTGTTTGTGTGGGCTGTGTGTGTGAGCTGTGTGTGTGAGCTGTGTGTGCTGTTTGTGTGTGCTGTGTGTGTGAGTTGTGTGTGCTGTGTGTGTTGTGTGTGCTGTGTGTGCTGTGTGTGCTGTTTGTGTGAGCTGTGTGAGCTGTCTGCTGTTTGTGTGTGCTGTGTGTGTGAGCTGTGTGGGCTGTTTGTGTGTGCTGTTTGTGCGAGCTGTGTGTGCTGTTTGTGTGTGCCGTGTGAGCTGTGTGTGCTGTTTGTGTGTGCTGTGTGTGTGAGCTGTGAGTGTGAGCTGTGTGTGCTGTTTGTGTGTGCTGTGTGTGTGAGTTGTGTGTGCTGTGTGAACTGTGTGTGAACTGTGTGTGCTGTGTGTGTTGTGTGTGCTGTTTGTGTGTGCTGTTTGTGCTGTTTGTGTGAGCTGTGTGAGCTGTGTGTGCTGTGTGTGCGAGTTGTGTGTGCTGTTTGTGTGAGCTGTGTGAGCTGTGTGTGTTGTTTGTGTGTGCTGTTCGTGTGAGCTGTGTGAGCTGTGTGTGCTGTTTGTGTGCTGTTTGTCTGAGCTGTGTGTGCTAGTTGTGGGTGCTGTTTGTGCTGTTTGTGTGTGCTGTGTGTGCTGTTTGTGTGAGCTGTGTGAGCTGTGTGCGCTGTTTGTGTGTGCTGTGTGTGTGAGCTGTGTGTGCTGTTTGTGTGTGCTGTGTGTGTGAGTTGTGTGTGCTGTGTGAACTGTGTGTGAGCTGTGTGTGCTGTGTGTGCTGTGTGTGTTGTGTGTGCTGTTTGTGTGTGCTGTGTGTGCTGTTTGTGTGAGCTGTGTGAGCTATGTGTGCTGTTTGTGTGTGCTGTGTGTGTGTGTGCTGTGTGTGTGAGCTGTGTGTGTGAGCTGTGTGTGTGTGCTGTGTGTGTGAGCTGTGTGTGCTGTGTGTGTGAGCTGTGTGTGCTGTGTGAACTGTGTGTGAGCTGTGTGTGCTGTGTGTGCTGTGTGAGCTGTGTGTGCTGTTTGTATGTGCTGTGTGTGCTGTTTGTGTGAGCTGTGTGAGCTATGTGTGCTGTTTGTGTGAGCAGTGTGTGCTGTGTGTGTGAGCTGTGTGTGCTGTTTGTGTGAGCTGTGTGAGCTGTGTGTGCTGTTTGTGTGAGCTGTGTGTGCTGTGTGAGCTGTGTGTGCTGTTTGTGTGAGCTGTGTGTGCTGTTTGTGTGTGCTGTTTGTGTGAGCTGTGTGAGCTGTGTGTGCTGTTTGTGTGTGCTGTTTGTGTGAGCTGTGTGAGCTGTGTGTGCTGTTTGTGTGAGCTGTGTGCTGTTTGTCGAAGCTGTGTGTGCTGTTTGTGTGAGCTGTGTGTGCTGTTTGTGTGTGCTGTGTGTGCTGTTTGTGTGTGCTGTGTGTGCTGTTTGTGTGAGCTGTGTGAGCTGTGTGTGCTGTTTGTGTGTGCTGTGTGTGTGAGGTGTGTGTGCTGTGTGTGTGAATTGTGTGTGCTGTGTGAACTGTGTGTGAGCTGTGTGTGCTGTGTGTGTTGTGTGTGCTGTTTGTGTGTGCTGTGTGTGCGAGTTGTGTGTGCTGTTTGTGCGAGCTGTGTGTGCTGGTTATGTGAGCTGTGTGAGCTGTGTGTGCTGTTTGTGTGTGCTGTATGTGTGAGCTGTGTGAGCTGTGTGTGCTGTTTGTGTGCTGTTTGTGTGAGCTGTGTGTGCTGTGTGTGCGAGTTGTGTGTGCTGTGTGTGCGAGTTGTGTGTGCTGTCTGTGCGAGCTGTGTGTGCTGTTTGTGTGTGCTGTGTGTGTGAGCTGTGTGTGTGAGCTGTGTGTGCTGTTTGTGTGTGCTGTGTTGTGTGTGCTGTGTGTGCTGTTTGTGTGAGCTGTGTGAGCTATGTGTGCTGTTTGTGTGTGCTGTGTGTGTGAGCTGTGTGTGCTGTTTGTGTGTGCTGTGTGAACTGTGTGTGAGCTGTGTGTGCTGTGTGAGCTGTGTGTGCTGTCTGTGTGTGCTGTGTGTGCTGTCTGTGTGTGCTGTGTGTGTGAGCTGTGTGTGCTGTTTGCGTGAGCTGTGTGTGCTGTTTGTGTGTGCTGTTTGTGTGAGCTGTGTGTGCTGTTTGTGCGAGCTGTGTGTGCTGTTTGTGTGAGCTGTGTGTGCTGTTTGTGCGAGCTGTGTGTGCTGTGTGTGCTGTTTGTGTGAGCTGTGTGTGCTGTGTGAGCTGTGTGTGCTGTTTGTGTGAGCTGTGTGTGCTGTTTGTGTGAGCTGTGTGTGCTGTTTGTGTGAGCTGTGTGTGCTGTGTGAACTGTGTGTGAACTCTGTGTGTGCTGTGTGTGCTGTGTGTGTGCGCTGTATGTGCTGTTTGTGTAAGCTGTGTGAGCTGTTTGTGTTGTGTCTGCTGTGTGAGCTGTTTGTGTGAGCTATGTGTGCTGTTTGTGTTCTGCGAGATGTGTGTGCTGTTTGTGTGAGCTGTGTGAGCTGTGTGTGTTGTGTGTGTGAGCTGTGTGTGCTGTTTGTGTGTGCTGTGTGTGTTATTTGTGTAAGCTGTGTGAGCTGTGTGTGCTGTTTGTGTGTGCTGTGTGTGTGAGCTGTGTGTGTGAGCTGTGTGTGCTGTGTGTGTGAGTTGTGTGTGCTGTGTGAACAGTGTGTGAGCTGTGTGTGCTGTGTGTGTTGTGTGTGCTGTTTGTGTGTGCTGTGTGTGCTGTTTGTGTGAGCTGTGTGAGCTGTGTGTGCTGTTTGTGCGAGCTGTGTGTGCTGTTTGTGTGAGCTGTGTGAGCTGTGTGTGCTGTTTGTGTGTGCTGTTTGTGTGAGCTGTGTGAGCTGTGTGTGCTGTTTGTGTGCTGTTTGTGTGAACTGTGTGTGCTGTGTGTGCGAGTTGTGTGTGCTGTGTGTGCGAGCTGTGTGTGCTGTTTGTGTGTGCTGTGTGTGTGAGCTGTGTGAGCTGTGTGTGCTGTTTGTGTGCTGTTTGTGTGAACTGTGTGTGCTGTGTGTGCGAGTTGTGTGTGCTGTGTGTGCGAGTTGTGTGTGCTGTTTGTGCGAGCTGTGTGTGCTGTTTGTGTGTGTGTGAGTTGTGTGTGCTGTGCGAACTGTGTGTGAGCTGTGTGTGCTGTGTGTGCTGTGTGTGTTGTGTGTGCTGTGTGTGCTGTTTGTGTGAGCTGTGTGTGTTGTTTGTGTGGGCTGTGTGTGTGAGCTGTGTGTGCTGTTTGTGTGTGCTGTGTGTGTGAGTTGTGTGTGCTGTGTGTGTTGTGTGTGCTGTGTGTGCTGTGTGTGCTGTTTGTGTGAGCTGTGTGAGCTGTCTGCTGTTTGTGTGTGCTGTGTGTGTGAGCTGTGTGTGCTGTTTGTGTGTGCTGTTTGTGTGAGCTGTGTGAGCTGTGTGTGCTGTTTGTGTGTGCTGTTTGTGTGAGCTGTGTGTGCTGTTTGTGTGAGCTGTTTGTGTGAGCTGTGTGTGCTGTGTGTGCGAGATATGTGTGTGCTGTTTGTGCGAGCTGTGTGTGCTGTTTGTGTGTGCCGTGTGAGCTGTGTGTGCTGTTTGTGTGTGCTGTGTGTGTGAGCTGTGAGTGTGAGCTGTGTGTGCTGTTTGTGTGTGCTGTGTGTGTGAGTTGTGTGTGCTGTGTGAACTGTGTGTGAACTGTGTGTGCTGTGTGTGTTGTGTGTGCTGTTTGTGTGTGCTGTTTGTGCTGTTTGTGTGAGCTGTGTGAGCTGTGTGTGCTGTGTGTGCGAGTTGTGTGTGCTGTTTGTGTGAGCTGTGTGAGCTGTGTGTGTTGTTTGTGTGTGCTGTTCGTGTGAGCTGTGTGAGCTGTGTGTGCTGTTTGTGTGCTGTTTGTCTGAGCTGTGTGTGCTAGTTGTGGGTGCTGTTTGTGCGAGCTGTATGTGCTGTTTGTGTGAGCTGTGTGTGCTGTTTGTGTGTGCTGTGTGTGCTGTTTGTGTGTGCTGTGTGTGCTGTTTGTGTGAGTAGTGAGCTGTGTGTGCTGTTTGTGTGTGCTGTGTGTGTGAGTTGTGTGTGCTGTGTGAACTGTGTGTGAGCTGTGTGTGCTGTGTGTGTTGTGTGTGCTGTTTGTATGTGCTGTGTGTGCTGTTTGTGTGAGCTGTGTGAGCTGTTTGTGTTCTGCGAGATGTGTGTGCTGTTTGTGTGAGCTGTGTGAGCTGTGTGTGTTGTGTGTGTGAGCTGTGTGTGCTGTTTGTGTGTGCTGTGTGTGCTATTTGTGTAAGCTGTGTGAGCTGTGTGTGCTGTTTGTGTGTGCTGTGTGTGTGAGCTGTGTGTGTGAGCTGTGTGTGCTGTGTGTGTGAGTTGTGTGTGCTGTGTGAACAGTGTGTGAGCTGTGTGTGCTGTGTGTGTTGTGTGTGCTGTTTGTGTGTGCTGTGTGTGCTGTTTGTGTGAGCTGTGTGAGCTGTGTGTGCTGTTTGTGCGAGCTGTGTGTGCTGTTTGTGTGAGCTGTGTGAGCTGTGTGTGCTGTTTGTGTGTGCTGTTTGTGTGAGCTGTGTGAGCTGTGTGTGCTGTTTGTGTGCTGTTTGTGTGAACTGTGTGTGCTGTGTGTGCGAGTTGTGTGTGCTGTGTGTGCGAGCTGTGTGTGCTGTTTGTGTGTGCTGTGTGTGTGAGCTGTGTGAGCTGTGTGTGCTGTTTGTGTGCTGTTTGTGTGAACTGTGTGTGCTGTGTGTGCGAGTTGTGTGTGCTGTGTGTGCGAGTTGTGTGTGCTGTTTGTGCGAGCTGTGTGTGCTGTTTGTGTGTGTGTGAGTTGTGTGTGCTGTGCGAACTGTGTGTGAGCTGTGTGTGCTGTGTGTGCTGTGTGTGTTGTGTGTGCTGTGTGTGCTGTTTGTGTGAGCTGTGTGTGTTGTTTGTGTGGGCTGTGTGTGTGAGCTGTGTGTGCTGTTTGTGTGTGCTGTGTGTGTGAGTTGTGTGTGCTGTGTGTGTTGTGTGTGCTGTGTGTGCTGTGTGTGCTGTTTGTGTGAGCTGTGTGAGCTGTCTGCTGTTTGTGTGTGCTGTGTGTGTGAGCTGTGTGTGCTGTTTGTGTGTGCTGTTTGTGTGAGCTGTGTGAGCTGTGTGTGCTGTTTGTGTGTGCTGTTTGTGTGAGCTGTGTGTGCTGTTTGTGTGAGCTGTTTGTGTGAGCTGTGTGTGCTGTGTGTGCGAGATATGTGTGTGCTGTTTGTGCGAGCTGTGTGTGCTGTTTGTGTGTGCCGTGTGAGCTGTGTGTGCTGTTTGTGTGTGCTGTGTGTGTGAGCTGTGAGTGTGAGCTGTGTGTGCTGTTTGTGTGTGCTGTGTGTGTGAGTTGTGTGTGCTGTGTGAACTGTGTGTGAACTGTGTGTGCTGTGTGTGTTGTGTGTGCTGTTTGTGTGTGCTGTTTGTGCTGTTTGTGTGAGCTGTGTGAGCTGTGTGTGCTGTGTGTGCGAGTTGTGTGTGCTGTTTGTGTGAGCTGTGTGAGCTGTGTGTGTTGTTTGTGTGTGCTGTTCGTGTGAGCTGTGTGAGCTGTGTGTGCTGTTTGTGTGCTGTTTGTCTGAGCTGTGTGTGCTAGTTGTGGGTGCTGTTTGTGCGAGCTGTATGTGCTGTTTGTGTGAGCTGTGTGTGCTGTTTGTGTGTGCTGTGTGTGCTGTTTGTGTGTGCTGTGTGTGCTGTTTGTGTGAGTAGTGAGCTGTGTGTGCTGTTTGTGTGTGCTGTGTGTGTGAGTTGTGTGTGCTGTGTGAACTGTGTGTGAGCTGTGTGTGCTGTGTGTGTTGTGTGTGCTGTTTGTATGTGCTGTGTGTGCTGTTTGTGTGAGCTGTGTGAGCTATGTGTGCTGTTTGTGTGTGCTGTGTGTGTGTGCTGTGTGTGTGAGCTGTGTGTGAGCTGTGTGTGTGTGCTGTGTGTGTGAGCTGTGTGTGCTGTGTGTGTGAGCTGTGTGTGCTGTGTGAACTGTGTGTGAGCTGTGTGTGCTGTGTGTGCTGTGTGAGCTGTGTGTGCTGTCTGTGTGTGCTGTTTGTGTGAGCTGTGTGAGCTGTTTGTGTTGTGTGTGCTGTGTGAGCTGTGTGTGTAGTGTGTGCTGTGTGTGAGCTGTTTGTGTGAGCTGTGTGTGCTGTTTGTGTGAGCTGTGTGAGCTGTGTGTGTTGCGTGTGTGAGCTGTGTGTGCTGTTTGTGTGAGCTGTGTGTGTTGTGTGTGCTGTTTGTGTGAGCTGTGTGCTGTTTGTGTGAGCTGTGTGTGCTGTTTGTGTGAGCTGTGTGCTGTTTGTGTGAGCTGTGTGTGAGTGAGCTGTGTGAGAGTGAGCTGTGTGTGAGTGAGCTGTGAGTGAGCTGTGAGTGTTGTGTGAGAGTGAGCTGTGAGTGAGCTGTATCACTGACCAGCTGCTCCCTGCTGTGCCATCACGTCCACCACATCCTCACAGAGGCTCTTGGGCAGCCTCCTGACCTTATCATACAGATCACGGAGCTTCTGCATGGGAGGGATGAAGGTGGCCACCTGGTACCTGCACAGAGACACCCGCATGGTAACTGTTAACTCTCACACCATGGTAACTGTTGTTAACTCTCACACCATGGTAACTGTTAACTCTAACACCATGGTAACTGTTAACGCTCACACCATGGTAACTGTTGTTAACTCTCACACCATGGTAACTGTTGTTAACTCTAACACCATGGTAACTGTTACCTCTAACACCATGGTAACTGTTGTTAACTCTAATACCATGGTAACTGTTAACTCTAATACCATGGTAACTGTTGTTAACTCTCACACCATGGTAACTGTTAACTCTCACACCATGGTAACTGTTGTTAACTCTAACACCATGGTAACTGTTAACTCTAACACCATGGTAACTGTTGTTAACTCTAATACCATGGTAACTGTTAACTCTAATACCATGGTAACTGTTGTTAACTCTCACACCATGGTAACTGTTAACTCTCACACCATGGTAACTGTTGTTAACTCTCACACCATGGCAACTCTTGTCAACTCTCACACCATGGTAACTGTTGTTAACTCTCACACCATGGTAACTGTTGTTAACTCTAACACCATGGTAACTGTTAACTCTAATACCATGGTAACTGTTGTTAACTCTCACACCATGGTAACTGTTAACTCTCACACCATGGTAACTGTTGTTAACTCTCACACCATGGTAACTGTTAACTCTCACACCATGGTAACTGTTGTTAACTATAACACCATGGTAACTGTTAACTCTCACACCATGGTAACTGCTATCTCTCACACCATGGTAACTGTTGTTAACTCTCACACCATGGTAACTGTTAACTCTCACACCATGGTAACTGTTGTTAACTCTCACACCATGGTAACTGTTAACTCTCACACCATGGTAACTGTTGTTAACTCTCACACCATGGTAACTGTTGTTAACTCTCACACCATGGTAACTGTTGTTAACTCTCACACCATGGTAACTGTTGTTAACTCTCACACCATGGTAACTGTTAACTCTTACACCATGGTAACTGTTGTTAACTCTCACACCATGGTAACTGTTGTTAACTCTCACACCATGGTAACTGTAGTTAACTCTCACACCATGGTAACTGTTAACTCTCACACCATGGTAACTGTTAACTCTAACACCATGGTAACTGTTGTTAACTCTAATACCATGGTAACTGTTAACTCTAATACAATGGTAACTGTTGTTAACTCTCACACCATGGTAACTGTTAACTCTCACACCATGGTAACTGTTGTTAACTCTCACACCATGGTAACTGTTAACTCTCACACCATGGTAACTGTTGTTAACTCTCACACCATGGTAACTGTTGTTAACTCTCACACCATGGTAACTGTTGTTAACGCTCACACCATGGTAACTGCTATCTCTCACACCATGGTAACTGTTGTTAACTCTCACACCATGGTAACTGTTAACTCTCACACCATGGTAACTGTTGTTAACTCTCACACCATGGTAACTGTTGTTAACTCTCACACCATGGTAACTGTTGTTAACTCTCACACCATGGTAACTGTTGTTAACCCTCACACCATGGTAACTGTTAACTCTCACACCATGGTAACTGTTGTTAACTCTCACACCATGGTAACTGTTGTTAACTCTCACACCATGGTAACTGTTGTTAACTCTCACACCATGGTAACTGTTGTTAACTCTCACACCATGGTAACTGTTAACTCTCACACCATGGTAACTGTTGTTAACTCTCACACCATGGTAACTGTTGTTAACTCTCACACCATGGTAACTGTTGTTAACTCTCACACCATGGTAACTGTTAACTCTCACACCATGGTAACTGTTAACTCTAACACCATGGGAACTGTTGTTAACTCTAATACCATGGTAACTGTTAACTCTAATACCATGGTAACTGTTGTTAACTCTCACACCATGGTAACTGTTAACTCTCACACCATGGTAACTGTTGTTAACTCTCACACCATGGTAACTGTTGTTAACTCTCACACCATGGTAACTGTTGTTAACTCTCACACCATGGTAACTGTTAACTCTCACACCATGGTAACTGTTGTTAACTATAACACCATGGTAACTGTTGTTAACTATAACACCATGGTAACTGTTAACTCTCACACCATGGTAACTGTTGTTAACTCTCACACCATGGTAACTGTTGTTAACTCTAACACCATGGTAACTGTTGTTAACTCTCACACCATGGTAACTGTTGTTAACTCTCACACCATGGTAACTGTTGTTAACTCTCACACCATGGTAACTGTTGTTAACTCTCACACCATGGTAACTGTTGTTAACTCTAACACCATGGTAACTGTTGTTAACTCTCACACCATGGTAACTGTTGTTAACTCTCACACCATGGTAACTGTTAACTCTCACACCATGGTAACTGTTGTTAACTCTAACACCATGGTAACTGTTGTTAACTCTAATACCATGGTAACTGTTAACTCGAATACCATGGTAACTGTCGTTAACTCTCACACCATGGTAACTGTTAACTCTCACACCATGGTAACTGTTGTTAACTCTCACACCATGGTAACTGTTGTTAACCATGGTAACTGTTGTTAACTCTAACACCATGGTAACTGTTGTTAACTCTCACACCATGGTAACTGTTGTTAACTCTCACACCATGGTAACTGTTAACTCTCACACCATGGTAACTGTTGTTAACTCTCACACCATGGTAACTGTTGTTAACGCTAACACCATGGTAACTGTTACCTCTCACACCATGGTAACTGTTAACTCTCACACCATGGTAACTGTTGTTAACTCTAACACCATGGTAACTGTTGTTAACTCTAATACCATGGTAACTGTTGTTAACTCTCACACCATGGTAACTGTTAACTCTCACACCATGGTAACTGTTGTTAACTCTCACACCATGGTAACTGTTGTTAACTCTCACACCATGGTAACTGTTAACTCTCACACCATGGTAACTGTTGTTAACTATCACACCTGGGTAACTGTTGTTAACTCTCACACCATGGTAACTGTTGTTAACTCTCACACCATGGTAACTGTTGTTAACTCTCACACCATGGTAACTGTTAACTCTCACACCATGGTAACTGTTGTTAACTCTCACACCATGGTAACTGTTGTTAACTCTAACACCATGGTAACTGTTGTTAACTCTCACACCATGGTAACTGTTGTTAACTCTCACACCATGGTAACTGTTGTTAACTCTCACACCATGGTAACTGTTGTTAACTCTCACACCATGGTAACTGTTGTTAACTCTAACACCATGGTAACTGTTGTTAACTCTCACACCATGGTAACTGTTGTTAACTCTCACACCATGGTAACTGTTAACTCTCACACCATGGTAACTGTTGTTAACTCTAACACCATGGTAACTGTTGTTAACTCTAATACCATGGTAACTGTTAACTCGAATACCATGGTAACTGTCGTTAACTCTCACACCATGGTAACTGTTAACTCTCACACCATGGTAACTGTTGTTAACTCTCACACCATGGTAACTGTTGTTAACCATGGTAACTGTTGTTAACTCTAACACCATGGTAACTGTTGTTAACTCTCACACCATGGTAACTGTTGTTAACTCTCACACCATGGTAACTGTTAACTCTCACACCATGGTAACTGTTGTTAACTCTCACACCATGGTAACTGTTGTTAACGCTAACACCATGGTAACTGTTACCTCTCACACCATGGTAACTGTTAACTCTCACACCATGGTAACTGTTGTTAACTCTAACACCATGGTAACTGTTGTTAACTCTAATACCATGGTAACTGTTGTTAACTCTCACACCATGGTAACTGTTAACTCTCACACCATGGTAACTGTTGTTAACTCTCACACCATGGTAACTGTTGTTAACTCTCACACCATGGTAACTGTTAACTCTCACACCATGGTAACTGTTGTTAACTCTCACACCTGGGTAACTGTTGTTAACTCTCACACCATGGTAACTGTTGTTAACTCTCACACCATGGTAACTGTTGTTAACTCTCACACCATGGTAACTGTTAACTCTCACACCATGGTAACTGTTGTTAACTATAACACCATGGTAACTGTTAACTCTCACACCATGGTAACTGTTGTTAACTCTCACACCATGGTAACTGTTGTTAACGCTAACACCATGGTAACTGTTACCTCTCACACCATGGTAACTGTTAACTCTCACAGCATGGTAACTGTTGTTAACTCTAACACCATGGTAACTGTTAACTCTCACACCATGGTAACTGTTGTTAACTCTCACACCATGGTAACTGTTGTTAACTCTAACACCATGGTAACAGTTGTTAACTCTCACACCATGGTAACTGCTAACTCTAACACCGTGGTAACTGTTAACTCTCACACCATGGCAACTGTTGTTAACTCTTAACACCGTGGTAACTGTTAACTCTCACACCATGGTAGCTGTTGTTACCTCTCACACCATGGTAACTGTTGTTAACTCTCACACCATGGTAACTGTTAACTCTCACACCATGATAACTGTTGTTAACTCTCACACCATGGTAACTGTTGTTAACTCTCACACCATGGTAACTGTTGTTAACTCTCACACCATGGTAACTGTTAACTCTCACACCATGGTAACTGTTGTTAACTCTCACACCATGGTAACTGTTGTTAACTCTCACACCATGGTAACTGTTAACTCTCACACCATGGTAACTGTTAACTCTCACACCATGGTAACTGTTAACTCTAACACCATGGTAACTGTTGTTAACTCTAATACCATGGTAACTGTTAACTCTAATACCATGGTAACTGTTGTTAACTCTTACACCATGGTAACTGTTAACTCTCACACCATGGTAACTGTTGTTAACTCTAACACCATGGTAACTGTTGTTAACTCTCACACCATGGTAACTGTTGTTAACTCTCACACCATGGTAACTGTTGTTAACTCTCACACCATGGTAACTGTTGTTAACTCTCACACCATGGTAACTGTTGTTAACTCTAACACCATGGTAACTGTTGTTAACTCTCACACCATGGTAACTGTTGTTAACTCTCACACCATGGTAACTGTTGTTAACTCTCACACCATGGTAACTGTTGTTAACTCTCACACCATGGTAACTGTTGTTAACTCTCACACCATGGTAACTGTTGTTAACTCTCACACCATGGTAACTGTTGTTAACTCTCACACCATGGTAACTGTTAACTCTCACACCATGGTAACTGTTGTTAACTCTCACACCATGGTAACTGTTGTTAACTATAACACCATGGTAACTGTTAACTCTCACACCATGGTAACTGTTGTTAACTATAACACCATGGTAACTGTTAACTCTCACACCATGGTAACTGTTGTTAACTCTCACACCATGGTAACTGTTGTTAACGCTAACACCATGGTAACTGTTACCTCTCACACCATGGTAACTGTTAACTCTCACACCATGGTAACTGTTGTTAACTCTAACACCATGGTAACTGTTGTTAACTCTAATACCATGGTAACTGTTAACTCTAATACCATGGTAACTGTTGTTAACTCTCACACCATGGTAACTGTCAACTCTCACACCATGGTAACTGTTGTTAACTCTCACACCATGGTAACTGTTGTTAACTCTCACACCATGGTAACTGTTGTTAACTCTCACACCATGGTAACTATTGTTAACTCTCACACCATGGTAACTGTTAACTCTCACACCATGGTAACTGTTGTTAACTCTCACACCATGGTAACTGTTGTTAACTCTCACACCATGGTAACTGTTGTTAACTCTCACACCATGGTAACTGTTAACTCTCACACCATGGTAACTGTTGTTAACTATAACACCATGGTAACTGTTAACTCTCACACCATGGTAACTGCTATCTCTCACACCATGGTAACTGTTGTTAACTCTCACACCATGGTAACTGTTAACTCTCACACCATGGTAACTGTTGTTAACTCTAACACCATGGTAACTGTTGTTAACTCTCACACCATGGTAACTGTTGTTAACTCTCACACCATGGTAACTGTTGTTAACTCTCACACCATGGTAACTGTTGTTAACTCTCACACCATGGTAACTGTTGTTAACTATAACACCATGGTAACTGTTAACTCTCACACCATGGTAACTGTTGTTAACTCTCACACCATGGTAACTGTTGTTAACTCTCACACCATGGTAACTGTTAACTCTAACACCATGGTAACTGTTGTTAACTCTAATACCATGGTAACTGTTAACTCTAATACCATGGTAACTGTTGTTAACTCTCACACCATGGTAACTGTTAACTCTCACACCATGGTAACTGTTAACTCTCACACCATGGTAACTGTTGTTAACTCTCACACCATGGTAACTGTTGTTAACTCTCACACCATGGTAACTGTTGTTAACTCTCACACCATGGTAACTGTTGTTACCTCTCACACCATGGTAACTGTTGTTAACTCTCACACCATGGTAACTGTTAACTCTCACACCATGGTAACTGTTAACTCTCACACCATGGTAACTGTTAACTCTAACACCATGGTAACTGTTGTTAACTCTAATACCATGGTAACTGTTAACTCTAATACCATGGTAACTGTTGTTAACTCTCACACCATGGTAACTGTTAACTCTCACACCATGGTAACTGTTGTTGACTCTCACACCATGGTAACTGTTGTTAACTATAACACCATGGTAACTGTTAACTCTCACACCATGGTAACTGTTGTTAACTCTCACACCATGGTAACTGTTAACTCTCACACCATGGTAACTGTTGTTAACTCTAACACCATGGTAACTGTTAACTCTCACACCATGGTAACTGTTGTTAACTCTCACACCATGGTAACTGTTAACTCTCACACCATGGTAACTGTTGTTAACTCTAACACCATGGTAACTGTTGTTAACTCTCACACCATGGTAACTGTTGTTAACTCTCACACCATGGTAACTGTTAACTCTCACACCATGGTAACTGTTGTTAACTCTCACACCATGGTAACTGTTGTTAACGCTAACACCATGGTAACTGTTACCTCTCACACCATGGTAACTGTTAACTCTCACACCATGGTAACTGTTGTTAACTCTCACACCATGGTAACTGTTGTTAACTCTAACACCATGGTAACTGTTGTTAACTCTAATACCATGGTAACTGTTAACTCTAATACCATGGTAACTGTTGTTAACTCTCACACCATGGTAACTGTTGTTAACTCTCACACCATGGTAACTGTTGTTAACTCTCACACCATGGTAACTGTTGTTAACGCTCACACCATGGTAACTGTTAACTCTCACACCATGGTAACTGTTGTTAACTATAACACCATGGTAACTGTTAACTCTCACACCATGGTAACTGCTATCTCTCACACCATGGTAACTGTTGTTAACTCTCACACCATGGTAACTGTTAACTCTCACACCATGGTAACTGTTGTTAACTCTAACACCATGGTAACTGTTGTTAACGCTAACACCATGGTAACTGTTGTTAACTCTCACACCATGGTAACTGTTGTTAACTCTCACACCATGGTAACTGTTGTTAACTCTCACACCATGGTAACTGTTGTTAACTATAACACCATGGTAACTGTTAACTCTCACACCATGGTAACTGTTGTTAACTCTCACACCATGGTAACTGTTGTTAACTCTCACACCATGGTAACTGTTAACTCTAACACCATGGTAACTGTTGTTAACTCTAATACCATGGTAACTGTTAACTCTAATACCATGGTAACTGTTGTTAACTCTCACACCATGGTAACTGTTAACTCTCACACCATGGTAACTGTTAACTCTCACACCATGGTAACTGTTGTTAACTCTCACACCATGGTAACTGTTGTTAACTCTCACACCATGGTAACTGTTGTTAACTCTCACACCATGGTAACTGTTGTTACCTCTCACACCATGGTAACTGTTGTTAACTCTCACACCATGGTAACTGTTAACTCTCACACCATGGTAACTGTTAACTCTCACACCATGGTAACTGTTAACTCTAACACCATGGTAACTGTTGTTAACTCTAATACCATGGTAACTGTTAACTCTAATACCATGGTAACTGTTTTTAACTCTCACACCATGGTAACTGTTAACTCTCACACCATGGTAACTGTTGTTGACTCTCACACCATGGTAACTGTTGTTAACTATAACACCATGGTAACTGTTAACTCTCACACCATGGTAACTGTTGTTAACTCTCACACCATGGTAACTGTTAACTCTCACACCATGGTAACTGTTGTTAACTCTAACACCATGGTAACTGTTAACTCTCACACCATGGTAACTGTTGTTAACTCTCACACCATGGTAACTGTTAACTCTCACACCATGGTAACTGTTGTTAACTCTAACACCATGGTAACTGTTGTTAACTCTCACACCATGGTAACTGTTGTTAACTCTCACACCATGGTAACTGTTAACTCTCACACCATGGTAACTGTTGTTAACTCTCACACCATGGTAACTGTTGTTAACGCTAACACCATGGTAACTGTTACCTCTCACACCATGGTAACTGTTAACTCTCACACCATGGTAACTGTTGTTAACTCTCACACCATGGTAACTGTTGTTAACTCTAACACCATGCTAACTGTTGTTAACTCTAATACCATGGTAACTGTTAACTCTAATACCATGGTAACTGTTGTTAACTCTCACACCATGGTAACTGTTAACTCTCACACCATGGTAACTGTTGTTAACTCTCACACCATGGTAACTGTTGTTAACTCTCACACCATGGTAACTGTTGTTAACTCTCACACCATGGTAACTGTTGTTAACTCTCACACCATGGTAACTGTTAACTCTCACACCATGGTAACTGTTGTTAACTCTCACACCATGGTAACTGTTGTTAACTCTCACACCATGGTAACTGTTGTTAACGCTCACACCATGGTAACTGTTAACTCTCACACCATGGTAACTGTTAACTCTCACACCATGGTAACTGTTGTTAACTCTCACACCATGGTAACTGTTGTTAACTCTAACACCATGGTAACAGTTGTTAACTCTCACACCATGGTAACTGTTAACTCTAACACCGTGGTAACTGTTAACTCTCACACCATGGCAACTGTTGTTAACTCTTAACACCGTGGTAACTGTTAACTCTCACACCATGGTAGCTGTTGTTACCTCTCACACCATGGTAACTGTTGTTAACTCTCACACCATGGTAACTGTTAACTCTCACACCATGATAACTGTTGTTAACTCTCACACCATGGTAACTGTTGTTAACTCTCACACCATGGTAACTGTTGTTAACTCTCACACCATGGTAACTGTTAACTCTCACACCATGGTAACTGTTGTTAACTCTCACACCATGGTAACTGTTGTTAACTCTCACACCATGGTAACTGTTAACTCTCACACCATGGTAACTGTTAACTCTAACACCATGGTAACTGTTGTTAACTCTAATACCATGGTAACTGTTAACTCTAATACCATGGTAACTGTTGTTAACTCTCACACCATGGTAACTGTTAACTCTCACACCATGGTAACTGTTGTTAACTCTCACACCATGGTAACTGTTGTTAACTCTCACACCATGGTAACTGTTGTTAACTCTCACACCATGGTAACTGTTAACTCTCACACCATGGTAACTGTTGTTAACTATAACACCATGGTAACTGTTAACTCTCACACCATGGTAACTGCTATCTCTCACACCATGGTAACTGTTGTTAACTCTCACACCATGGTAACTGTTAACTCTCACACCATGGTAACTGTTGTTAACTCTAACACCATGGTAACTGTTGTTAACTCTCACACCATGGTAACTGTTGTTAACTCTCACACCATGGTAACTGTTGTTAACTCTCACACCATGGTAACTGTTGTTAACTCTCACACTATGGTAACTGTTGTTAACTCTAACACCATGGTAACTGTTGTTAACTCTCACACCATGGTAACTGTTGTTAACTCTCACACCATGGTAACTGTTGTTAACTCTCACACCATGGTAACTGTTGTTAACTCTAATACCATGGTAACTGTTAACTCTAATACCATGGTAACTGTTGTTAACTCTCACACCATGGTAACTGTTAACTCTCACACCATGATAACTGTTGTTAACTCTCACACCATGGTAACTGTTGTTAACTCTCACACCATGGTAACTGTTGTTAACTCTCACACCATGGTAACTGTTGTTAACTCTCACACCATGGTAACTGTTAACTCTCACACCATGGTAACTGTTGTTAACTCTCACACCATGGTAACTGTTGTTAACTCTCACACCATGGTAACTGTTGTTAACTCTCACACCATGGTAACTGTTAACTCTCACACCATGGTAACTGTTGTTAACTATAACACCATGGTAACTGTTAACTCTCACACCATGGTAACTGCTATCTCTCACACCATGGTAACTGATGTTAACTCTCACACCATGGTAACTGTTAACTCTCACACCATGGTAACTGTTGTTAACTCTAACACCATGGCAACTGTTGTTAATTCTCACACCATGGTAACTGTTGTTAACTCTCACACCATGGTAACTGTTGTTAACTCTCACACCATGGTAACTGTTGTTAACTCTCACACCATGGTAACTGTTGTTAACTATAACACCATGGTAACTGTTAACTCTCACACCATGGTAACTGTTAACTCTCACACCATGGTAACTGTTGTTAACTCTAACACCATGGTAACTGTTAACTCTCACACCATGGTAATTGTTGTTAACTCTAACACCATGGTAACTTGTTAACTCTAACACCATGGTAAGTGTTGTTAACTCTCACACCATGGTAACTGTTGTTAACTCTCACACCATGGTAACTGTTGTTAACTCTCACACCATGGTAACTGTTGTTAACTCTCATACCATGGTAACTGTTAACTCTCACACCATGATAACTGTTGTTAACTATAACACCATGGTAACTGTTAACTCTCACACCATGGTAACTGTTGTTAACTCTCACACCATGGTAACTGTTGTTAACGCTAACACCATGGTAACTGTTAACTCTAACACCATGGTAACTGTTAACTCTCACACCATGGTAACTGTTGTTAACTCTCACACCATGGTAACTGTTAACTCTCACACCATGGTAACTGTTGTTAACTCTAACACCATGTTAACTGTTGTTAACTCTCACACCATGGTAACTGTTGTTAACTCTCACACCATGGTAACTGTTGTTAACGCTAACACCATGGTAACTGTTACCTCTCACTCCATGGTAACTGTTAACTCTCACACCATGGTAACTGTTGTTAACTCTAACACCATGGTAACTGTTAACTCTCACACCATGGTAACTGTTGTTAACTCTCACACCATGGTAACTGTTGTTAACTCTAACACCATGGTAACAGTTGTTAACTCTCACACCATGGTAACTGTTAACTCTAACACCGTGGTAACTGTTAACTCTCACACCATGGCAACTGTTGTTAACTCTTAACACCGTGGTAACTGTTAACTCTCACACCATGGTAGCTGTTGTTAACTCTCACACCATGGTAACTGTTGTTAACTCTCACACCATGGTAACTGTTGTTAACTCTCACACCATGATAACTGTTAACTCTCACACCATGGTAACTGTTAACTCTAACACCATGGTAACTGTTGTTAACTCTAACACCATGGTAACTGTTGTTAACTCTAACACCATGGTAACTGTTGTTAACTCTCACACCATGGTAACTGTTAACTCTCACACCATGATAACTGTTAACTCTCACACAATGGTAACTGTTGTTAACTCTCACACCATGGTGGGGGTAGAGGGGGCAGTGGTGGTGGTGGGGGTTTTGGGGGGGGTATTGGAGGGTGATGGTTTACACACCGCACCAGATCCTCATTTTAAGGCCGAACCGACCTAGGGGAGGCCCATGACCAGTTGTGATAATCGTCACCGGGTCGCCGGGTTCGTAGCGCAGCGCCGAGCGCGACGCCGCCGCTCCGCTACCCGAGAGGCGTCGTGCACAGCGACACGTGAAGTGTGCCACTGACGCCCGCTTGGCCACTTGGCCACTTGTGTTTGTCATCACGTTCTCGTGCTTAGGAGAGGATACTAAGAGAGGCCAGGGACTCGTCGCCGGGAAAAAGTTTGACGCTCGGCCGTCTCCGAACCCCGCGGTCTCCACCCGACGCAATCCTCGCCGCGTCTCTCACCTGCTGCTGCCGTCCAGCTTCTTGATGTCGTCGACGCATCGCCGCACCAGCAGCTTGTGAGCCTCCACTTCCGCCGCCATCGTCTCCTGAGGCACAAGCGACACCGCAGACAGCTCGCACCACAGACAGCTCGCACCACAGCTCACACCACAGACAGCTCACACCACAGACAGCTCACACCACAGACAGCTCACACCACAGAGAGCTCACACCACAGACAGCTCGCACCACAGACAGCTCACACCACAGACAGCTCACACCACAGACAGCTCACACCACAGACAGCTCACACCACAGACAGCTCACACCACAGTTCACACCACAGACAGCTCACACCGCAGACAGCTCGCACCACAGACAGCTCACACCACAGTTCACACCACAGACAGCTCACACCACAAACAGCTCACACCACAGACAGCTCACACCACAGTTCACACCACAGACAGCTCACACCACAGACAGCTTGCACCACAGACAGCTCGCACCACAGACAGCTCACACCACAGCTCACACCACAGACAGCTCGCACCACAGACAGCTCACACCACAGCTCACACCACAGACAGCTCGCACCACAGACAGCTCACACCACAGCTCACACCACAGACAGCTCACACCACAGCTCACACCACAGACAGCTCACACCACAGACAGCTCACACCACAGCTCACACCACAGACAGCTCGCACCACAGACAGCTCACACCACAGACAGCTCACACCACAGACAGCTCGCACCACAGACAGCTCACACCACAGACAGCTCACACCACAGACAGCTCACACCACAGACAGCTCACACCACAGACAGCTCGCACCACAGACAGCTCGCACCACGGACAGCTCACACCACAAACAGCTCACACCACAAACAGCTCGCACCACAGACAGCTCGCACCACAGACAGCTCGCACCACAGACAGCTCGCACCACAAACAGCTCACACCACAGACAGCTCGCACCACAGACAGCTCACACCACAGACAGCTCACACCACGGACAGCTCACACCACAGACAGCTCACACCACAGCTCACACCACAGACAGCTCGCACCACAGACAGCTCGCACCACAGACAGCTCGCACCACAGACAGCTCACACCACAGACAGCTCGCACCACAGCTCGTACCACAGACAGCTCACACCACAGACAGCTCACACCACAGACAGCTCGCACCACAGACAGCTCACACCACAGACAGCTCGCACCACAGCTCACACCATGGACAGCTCACACCACAGACAGCTCACACCACAGACAGCTCACACCACGGACAGCTCACACCACAGACAGCTCGCACCACGGACAGCTCACACCACAGACAGCTCGCACCACGGACAGCTCGCACCACGGACAGCTCACACCACAGACAGCTCACACCACAGACAGCTCGCACCACAGACAGCTCGCACCACAGACAGCTCACACCACAGACAGCTCGCCGCCCGTCGACCGGCGCGCTCCGTTGACGCGTCGCCACCGGGGCCGGAGCGGCCCGTGGGCTCGTGAGGCCCCTCGTAGTTCGAGGCCCTCCTCTAGGCCCTCCGTTCCACGTCCAAGTAAGAGCCGAGCGACGAGAGCGTGGACAGTTTAACACGCCGCAGGCTTTCGTGACCAATGCCATCCGTAATAGAGGTGTTGCGGGTGAGCGTACATTTACGCGATCCGAACCCAAAACACCTCTCGTGGATAGCGTGCCCATCGGACTTAATTCGTGACTTTGCCACAGCAGCTAAAGTTAGGAGGGAAAATGTTTGAAGAGATGAGTGTAGTGATTTATGTTTAATGAATTCCCCAGAGTGGAATGTGTGCATTATACTTGGTTAATTAAATAAATCAATGTTTGATGACTTCACCTGCCCCTGCGCCCTTCCCTCTTATCAGCCATAGGCCGCTCTGAACTTGAACGCGGCCATGGTCACGCCAAACAGCGCATCACCCTGATGCACACAGCGTGGCACGCATCGTCATCGTCGTCACTATATCGTGAAACACGTTCCCTGTCTCAGTGACCTGGGTCCAGTGCATGAGAGAGTGAGAGGGGACAGGGAGGTGAGGGAGGGGAGGTGAGAGAGGGGCGGTGAGAGAGAGGGGCGGTGAGAGGGGGGCGGTGAGAGGGGGGCGGTGAGAGGGGGGCGGTGAGAGGGGGGCGGTGAGAGGGGGGCAGTGACAGAGAGGGGCAGTGAGAGGGGGGTGGTGAGAGAGAGGGGCAGTGAGGGAGTGAAAGGGAATGAAACAGAGAAGAGAGCAAAACAGAGAGAGGAGAGGGAAGGTGAGGGGGTAGTGACAGAGAGGGAGATTGAGACGGCAAAGGGGGAGCTAGGGGCAGTGAGAGACGGACAGTGAGAGACAAACAGGGAGGTGGGGGAGAGGCGTGGGTGAGATGCAGTGGAGGGAGGAGAGGGGACAGAGGAATTGAGAAACAGATGGAGACGGAGACAAAGCGAGACACGGAGACACTTTGTGTCCAAGACAGGCAGAAGGAAGGAGGAGAGAGACAAGTTTTGCCGCCTGGCTCCGTGCAGCTTCTGCGACAAACGCATTGGAAATCCCCTTCACCAGGCCACCAATCGGAGCGCGGGACGAGCCCCGTGCCTCGCCGCGATTGGCTGTCATCATTTCTCCTTTGCTCCGATTGGTCGCCTTCTGGTGGGGGAATTCTGAGCGTCACGTGACCACGTGAGACGCGAGGCCACTCCACTCAAGCACTCACTGCATCCACCACTCACTCGTTAACTACTTAACTACTCACTATTTAACTACTCACCACTTAACTACTCACTGCTTAACTACTCACCACTTAACTACTCACTCGTTAACTACTTAACTACTCACCACTTAACTACTCACTACTTAACTACTCACCACTTAACTACTCACCACTTAACTACTCACTACTTACTACTTAACTACTCACCACTTAACTACTTAACTACTCACCACTTAACTACTCACCACTTAACTACTCACTATTTAACTACTCACCACTTAACTACTCACTGCTTAACTACTCACCACTTAACTACTCACTCGTTAACTACTTAACTACTCACCACTTAACTACTCACTACTTAACTACTCACCACTTAACTACTCACCACTTAACTACTCACTACTTAACTACTCACTACTTAACTACTCACCACTTAACTACTCACCACTTAACTAATCACAACTTAACTACTTAACTACTCACTACTTAACTACTCACCACGTAACTACTCACTACTTAACTACTCACCACTTAACTACTTAACTACTTCACCACTTAACTACTCACTACTTAACTACTCACCACTTAACTACTCACTACTTAACTACTCACCACTTAACTACTCACTACTTAACTACTCATGAGTTAACTACTCACCACTTAACTACTCACCACTTAACTACTCACCACTTAACTACTCACCACTTAACTACTTAACTACTCACTACTTAACTACTCACTCGTTAACTACGTAACTACTCACTACTTAACTACTCACCACTTAACTACTCATGAGTTAACTACTCACTACGTAACTACTCACTACTTAACTACTCATGAGCTAACTAGTCACTACATAACTACTCACTACTGAACTACTCATGAGTTAACTACTCACTACTTAACTACTCACTACTTAATTAGTCACTACTTAACTACTCTACTTACATACTCACGAGTTAACTCATTTACTCAGCACTCATTACTCAGCAGGCATTAACTACTCACTACTCACGAGTTAACTGAATACTCATTACTTATTCAATACTGAGCACGATTTACTAATTAACCTGGCACTCACTGGGTCTCTGTGTTGTCTCTGTCTCTCTCTGTGTATCTGTCTCTGTGTGTCTCTCTGTCTCTGTGTGTGTCTCTCTGTCTATGTCTCTCTCTGTGTATCTGTCTCTCTCTGTCTCTGTGTCTCTCTGTCTCTCTCTGTGTGTCTGTCTCTCTCTGTCTCTGTGTATCTCTCTCTGTGTATCTGTCTCTCTGTGTCTCTGTCTGTGTGTCTCTCTCTGTCTCTCTCTGTCTCTGTGTATCTCTCTCTGTGTATCTGTCTCTCTCTGTCTCTCTCTCTGTCTGTCTCTCTCTGTGTATCTCTCTGTGTATCTGTCTCTGTGTCTCTCTCTGTCTCTCTGTCTATCTGTCTCTGTGTATCTGTCTATGTCTCTCTGTGTCTCTCTATGTCTCTCTGTCTCTGTGTCTCTCTCTGTCTCTGTGTGTCTCTCTGTCTCTGTCTCACTGTGTCTCTCTATGTCTGTCTCTCTGTCTCTGTGTCTCTCTGTCTCTGTGTCTCTCTGTCTCTCTCTGTCTCTGTGTATCTCTCTCTGTCTCTCTCTCTCACCGCGCCAGTCTCCCATTGGCTGCCTCCAGCCCCTGTGGGCGTGTCTCTGCCGTGACGTCACCGCCACCTCGGGGGGTTTCGTCACAGGGCGGCACCGCCCCCGGGGCCATCGCAACGCCTTGGAAACCCCCTGTACCAGGGAACCAATCAGAGCGTGGGACGAGCCCTGCTGCCCCGCTCTTCTCATTGGTTGCCGTCGTCTCGCTCGTGCCCTCCCATTGGTCGTCTCGCGGTGGTGGATTCCAAGTCGGGATGGGACTGAAACTAAACTCTCAACTATTTTGACTTGGTGACTGCAGGAATTAATATTCTTGGTTCTTTCGGTAAAGTCACGTAGAAAGAAAATAAAAATAAAATAAAATTGAAAATAAACCGAAAATAATAAAAGCAAAAACCCCACGATGTTTCGATGGCAACACAAAAGCGGTCGTGCTGATGACATTCCACATCGTTGCTTATCACTGCACAAGACGACTGAGAATTCACGACGACATTTCCCAGGGTGCACCACGACACTGGAGCAGCTCGTCTGCTGAGACGGCTGACGGCGCAGCAGCAGCAGTGGCACGCGCCTAGGTCCACTCAGCCAGCAGCAGACAACTACTCACTATTCTACTATGCACTATGTCACTAACTAACTCACTATTCTACTACTCACTATGTCACTATTCAACTAACTCACTATTCTACTATGCACTATGTCACTAACTAACTCACTATTCTACTACTCACTATGTCACTATTCTACTATGCACTATGTCACTAACTAACTCACTATTCTACTACTCACTATGTCACTATTCAACTAACTCACTATTCTACTATGCACTATGTCACTAACTAACTCACTATTCTACTACTCACTATGTCACTATTCAACTAACTCACTATTCTACTACGCACTATGTCACTAACTAACTCACTATTCTACTATGCACTATGTCACTATTTAACTAACTCACTATTCTACTACGCACTGTCACTATTTAACTCACTCACTATTCAACTACACACTATTGAAATATTTACTAACTATTCTACTACTCACTGTTCTACTATGCACAATGTCACTATTTAACTCACTCACTGTTCAACTACGCACTGTCACTATTTAACTCACTATTCAACTACTCACTATTATACTACGCACTATGTCACTATTCAACTCACTCACTATTCTACTACTCACTATGTCACTATTTAACTCACTATTTAACTCACTCACTATTCTACTACTCACTACGTCACTATTTAACTCACTATTTAACTCACTCACTATTCTACTACTCACTACGTCACTATTTAACTCACTATTTAACTCACTCACTATTCTACTACTCACTACGTCACTATTTAACTCACTATTTAACTCACTCACTATTCTACTACTTACTATTCTACTACTCACTATTCTACTACTCACTATTCTATGATGCACTGTGTCACTATGTAACTCACTCACTATTCAACTCACTCACTATGTCACTATTTAACTCACTCACTATTCTACTACGCACTATGTCACTATTTAACTCACTATTCTACTACTCACTATGTCACTATTTAACTCACTATTCTACTACTCACTCATTATTCTACTACTCACTATGTCACTATTTAACTCACTATTCTACTACTCACTCACTATTCTACTACTCACTATGTCACTATTTAACTCACTATTCTACTACTCACTCACTATTCTACTACTCACTATGTCACTATTTAACTACCGCTCTGCATGGGGCTCAGAGAGCCCGAGACCAGGACCCCTGTCCCCCTCACCCCCTGTCCCCCCCACTGTCCCCCTGTCCCCCCCTGTCCCCGTGTCCCCCCCTGTCCCCCCCCTGTCCCCCCGTGTCCCCCTCTGTCCCCGTGTCCCCCCCTCACCCCGTGTCCCCCCCTCACCCCGTGTCCCCCCCTGTCCCCGTGTCCCCACCCACCTGGTGGTGTCTCTGTGCTCTCGGGGTCTTCGCCTCTCGCCTCCTCTCGCTGCGCAGTTCTGACAAGAAACAGAAGCCGCAGCTGTCACTCAACGAGCACGCCCCGCCCTCTGCTCCCCCTACAACCGCCCTGCACCCCGCCCCCTTCCCTTCACCCCGCCCCCCACAACTCCCCCGCCCCTACACCCCCCGCCCCCCTCCCCCCTGCGCCGTGAACGACATCGCGCTGCTGGAAACCCCCTTGAGCAGCAGGCGGCCAGGAGGAGACTTCGTGTGGACGACAAACACAGACACACAGAGACACACAGAGACACAGACACACATACATACACACAGAGACACACAGAGATACAGACACACACACAGAGACACAGAGACACACAACAACAACCGCCATTCGCCACCAAGTGGCGGTGACGTCACCACGACGCTTGTGCCAGGCTATGTGCACCCTGAGGCAACGTGAAGTGTCGAACGCCCGCTGGCAGGAGGTCACGGGGCAGACCCAGGTGCCACGGGTCGACTGACTGAGATGACTGGCTGATGCACCACCTGTGATGCACCACCTGTGATGCACCACCTGTGATGCACCACCTGTGATGCACCACCTGTGATGCACCACCTGTGATGCACCACCTGTGATGCACCACCTGTGATGCACCACCTGTGATGCACCACCTGTGATGCACCACCTGTGATGCACCACCTGTGATGCACCACCTGTGATGCACCACCTGTGATGCACCACCTGTGATGCACCACCTGTGCCCCCTAATAGATACAATCATCACTAATAGATACTCGTGAACAATCATCATTAATAGATACTCGTGAACAATCATCACTAATAGATACTCGTGAACAATCATCACTAACAGACACTCGTGAACAATCATCACTAATAGATACATGTGAACAATCACCACTAATAGATACTCGTGAACAATCACCACTAATAGATACTCGTGAACAATCACCACTAATAGACACGTGAACAATCACCACTAATAGATACTCGTGAACAATCATCACTAATAGATACTGTCAACAATCACCACTAATAGATACTCGGGAACAATCATCACTAACAGATACTCGTGAACAATCACCATTAATAGATACTCGTGAACAATCACCACTAATAGATACTCGTGAACAATCAGCACTAATAGATACACGTGAACAATCATCACTAATAGATACTCGTGAGCAATCACCACTAATAGATAATCGTGAACAATCATCACTTATAGATACTCGTGAACAATCATCACTAATAGATACTCGTGAACAATCATCACTAATAGATACTCGTGAACAATCATCACTAATAGATACTGGTGAACAATCAGCACTAATAGATACACGTGAACAATCATCACTAACAGATACTCGTGAACAATCACCACTAATAGATACTCGTGAACAATCACCACTAATAGATACTCGTGAACAATCATCACTAATAGATACTGGTGAACAATCACCACTAATAGAGACACTCAACACAGTCGTTGTTGACGAAGCTTTTTGATTCGTGTCGCGTCTCGGAATCAGGAAGCTCTCTCTGCTCGGGGTCAGAGACAAACGGAGACCACGAACCCTGTCTTTGTCATTCTCACGTGTCCCCTTGTCCCCCTCACCTGTCCCCTTGTCCCCCTCACCTATCCCCTTGTCCCCCTCACCTGTCTCCTTGTCCCCCTCACCTGTCCCCTTGTCCCCTCACCTGTCCCCTTGTCCCCTCACCTGTCCCCTTGTCCCCCTCACCTGTCCCCTTGTCCCCCTCACCTGTCCCCTTGTCCCCCTCACCTGTCCCCTTGTCCCCTCACCTGTCCCCTTGTCCCCTCACCTGTCCCCTTGTCCCCCTCACCTGTCCCCTTGTCCCCCTCACCTGTCCCCTTGTCCCCCCCCCCCGCAGCGCCTCCCACCCCTCTGGGCAAGTTCGCACGGTGACGTCACCGTCGGGGATTTCCGAAGCGGCGCGAGTCCGGGTCGGGTTGAGAGAAACGCCGCGGAAATCCCCTTGGCCAGGGGACCAATCAGAGCGCGCGACGAGCCCCGTTGCCCTGCTCCGATTGGTCGCTGTCTCGGCACGTAAACACTATTTAACTCACTCACTAACTAACTCACTCACTATTTAACTAACTCACTATTTAACTAACTCACTATTTAACTAACTATTTAACTAACTCACTATTTAACTAACTCACTATTTAACTCACTATTTAACTAACTATTTAACTAACTCACTATTTAACTATTTAACTAACTCACTATTGAACTAACTATTTAACTAACTCACTATTTAACTAACTCACTATTGAACTAACTCCTCACTATTTAACTCACTGACTGCGCTTCGCGTGCTTCTCAGCAAGGAGCCCCTCACGAGCTCCGGGATCCGCGTCGCGTCTCAGCCCCAGGGTCTTCGCCGCTCTGCTCGGGGCTCAGAGAGCCCGAGACCAGGACCCCTGTCCACCCCTGTCCCCCTCTGTCCCCGTGTCCCCCTCACCCCGTGTCCACCCCTGTCGCCCCCTGTCCCCATGTCCCCCCCTATCCCCGTGTCCTCCTCTGTCCCCCTCACCCCGTGTCCCCCTCACCCCGTGTCCCTCCCTGTCCCCGTGTCCCCCCCTGTCCCCGTGTCCCTCCCTGTCCCCGTGTCCCTCCCACCTGGTGGTGTCTCTGTGCTCTCGGGGTCTTCGCCTCTCGCCTCCTCTCGCTGCGCAGTTCTGACAAGAAACAGAAGCCGCAGCTGTCACTCAACGAGCACGCCCCGCCCCCTGCTCCTCCTACAACCGCCCTGCACCCCGCCCCCTTCCCTTCACCCCGCCCCCTTCCCTTCACCCCGCCCCCCACAACCCCCCCGCCCCTACACCCCCCGCCCCCCTCCCCCCTGCGCCGTGAACGACATCGCGCTGCTGGAAACCCCCTTGAGCAGCAGGCGGCCAGGAGGAGACTTCGTGTGGACGACAAACACAGACACACAGAGAGACACACACATACATACACACACAGAGACACACAGAGACACAGACACACATACATACACACACAGAGACACACAGAGATACACACATACAACAACAACAACCGCCATTCGCCACTAAGTGGCGGTAACGTCACCACGACGCTTGTGCCAGGCCATGTGCACATGGAGGCCACGTGAAGTGTCGAACGCCCGCTGGCAGGAGGTCACGGGGCAGACCCAGGTGCCACTGGTCGACTGACTGAGATGACTGGCTGATGCACCACCTGTGCCCCCTACTGTGCCAACCTGCTGTGCTTTAGCCACCCGGCGCTCCGCTCGCTGTTGTGAGCGTCGCTCCTCCGCCCTCCGTTGTTGTTGGAGGGCGACTGCCTCCAACTGCCCAGTAGCATCCTTCACGAGCCTCCTCCACAGAGGCCGATCTTGACACCGCTGGTACCAGTCATCGGCAAGTCCACTCAGCTCCACGTCCTCCTGTACCACATCACTCCATCTCTTCTCTAGCCCGTGCCGCGCCCGCTTAGCCCCCTCAATCCGGCCAAACAAAAGCTGTTTCGGCATGCGGTGGCTGGGCATGCGGGCTACATGACCCAGCCATCGCAGCCTTGCCTGCCGGAGGAGCTCACCGATGGGACCCTGCCCAGATCTTTCAAGGATTTGTGAGCTCCTCACACAATCCAGTCTGGTTAAACCCAGGATGGATCGTAGGCAGGCCAGCCTAAATGTTTCTAACCGGCGAAGATGTTCCATTAGGGGGGTCCACGTTTCGCAAGCGTAGAGAAGGGAGGGAATGACCGTGGCCGAGAAGACCTGAAGCTTAGTGCGGAGCGACAGACCAGGTAGCTTCCACACAGCGTTACGCAACCGATGAAAAGATATTGCCGCTCGACTGATTCGGAGTGAGACCTCTGCTGTTAAACTGGAGCCAGTCATAAGCACACTGCCCAGGTATGGGAAACTCTCCACTCTCTCCACAACTGCCCCATCACCGATTGGGAGTTGTGGGGGTGGAGTGTCCGATGGTACAAAATACCCAGGCAGGTGCTTAGTTTTGGTGGGGCTGATGGTAAGGCCCCACCTCTTAGTGGCACGCTCCAGTCTCAGCAGCAGCGTCTCCAACTCCTCCTCTGACTGAGCAGCTATTACCAAATCATCAGCATACATAACGTGGTTGAGCAATAGGGAGCCATCCCTTGACCGCACCCGGGCATCGATTAGCCTCCCATTATATCTGTACCATATGGAGATTCCCCCGGTACAGCTATTGAAGGCTTCACGAACTACGTGGTCAAAATAGATGTTAAATAATGTGGGAGCCAGAGGACATCCCTGTCGCACACACAGACACACACACAGAGACACACAGACACACACACACTGAGACACACACACACAGACACACACACAGGGACACAGAGACACACAGAGAGACACACAGAGACACACACAGACACATACACACAGACACACAGAGACACAGACACACACAGACACACTGAGACACACACAGACACACAGAGACACACACACAGACACACACACAGACACACTGAGACACACACACAGACACACACACATGCACACAGACACACACACAGATACACACACAGACACACACCACGTCTTCTCATTAACAATAGGTACATTTGACAATATCACTGTCCTGGTCACAAAAGTAAAGTTTGTGGGGAGTAACAATAGCCACTTTCTGTACTTATGAGGCATACGCAATTATAAAATAATACTTACTACGCAGAAACGAAAAAAGATATGTTTTGATAGGCAGTGAAACTCATTAATGACTCGACACTCCGTGACTGTTCACGAGTAAACTACTCGTGAACAATCACGACTAATAGATACTCGTGAACAATCATCACTAATAGATACTCGTGAACAATCACGACTAATAGATACTCGTGAACAATCATCACGAATAGATACTCGTGAACAATCATCACTAATAGATACTCGTGAACAATCACCACTAATAGACACGTGAACAATCACCACTAATAGATACTCGTGAACAATCACCACGAATAGATACTCGTGAACAATCATCACTAATAGATACTCGTGAACAATCATCACTAATAGATACTCGTGAACAATCACCACGAATAGATACTCGTGAACAATCACGACTATTAGATACTCGTGAACAATCATCACTAATAGACACGTGAACAATCATCACTAATAGATACTCGTGAACAATCACCACGAATAGATACTCGTGAACAATCATCACTAATAGATACTCGTGAACAATCACGACTAATAGATACTCGTGAACAATCATCACTAATAGATACTCGTGAACAATCACGACTAATAGATACTCGTGAACAATCATCACGAATAGATACTCGTGAACAATCATCACTAATAGATACTCGTGAACAATCACCACTAATAGACACGTGAACAATCACCACTAATAGATACTCGTGAACAATCACCACGAATAGATACTCGTGAACAATCATCACTAATAGATACTCGTGAACAATCATCACTAATAGATACTCGTGAACAATCACCACGAATAGATACTCGTGAACAATCACGACTATTAGATACTCGTGAACAATCATCACTAATAGACACGTGAACAATCATCACTAATAGATACTCGTGAACAATCACCACGAATAGATACTCGTGAACAATCATCACTAATAGATACTCGTGAACAATCATCACTAATAGATACTCGTGAACAATCATCACTAATAGATACTTGTGAACAATCATCACTAATAGATACTCGTGAACAATCATCACTAACAGATACTCGTGAACAATCACCACTAATAGATACTCGTGAACAATCAAAACTAATAGATACACCTGAACAATCACCATTAATAGATACTCGTGA
Organism: Petromyzon marinus; assembly: GCF_048934315.1. NCBI lineage: Eukaryota > Metazoa > Chordata > Hyperoartia > Petromyzontiformes > Petromyzontidae > Petromyzon > Petromyzon marinus. The sequence goes on along the minus strand of NC_133668.1, from coordinate 153,753 downwards.
ACAATCAGCACTAATAGAGACACGTGAACAATCATCACTAACAGATACTCGTGAACAATCATCACTAATAGATACTCGTGAACAATCACCACTAATAGATAATCGTGAACAATCATCACTCATAGGTACTCGTGAACAATCATCACTAATAGATACTCGTGAACAATCACCACTAATAGATACTCGTGAACAATCATCACTAATAGATACTCGGGAACAATCACCACTAATAGATACTCGTGAACAATCATCACTAATAGATACTCGTGAACAATCATCATTAATAGATACTCATATTCTTAGTTTTATATATATTTTGTTATTTTGTTGTTTCTCTTCAACGTGACTTTACCGAAAAAACTAAGAATATGAATTACTGCAGTCACGAAAGCTTTAAATCAAAATTTAATAGATACTCGTGAACAATCACCACTAATAGATACTCGTGAACAATCACCACTAATATATACTCGTGAACAATCATCACTAATAGATACTCGTGAACAATCACCACTAATAGATACTCGTGAACAATCACCACTAAAAGATACTCGTGAACAATCATCACTAATAGATACTCGTGAACAATCATCACTAATAGATACTCGTGAACAATCACCACTAATAGATACATGTGAACAATCACCACTAATAGATACTCGTGAACAATCACCACGACCCCTGGTTTTGTCCCCTTCACCTGTCCCCTTGTCCCCCTCACCTGTCCCCTTCACCTGTCCCCTTGTCCCCTTCACCTGTCCCCTTGTCCCCCTCACCTGTCCCCTTGTCCCACTCACCTGTCCCCTTGTCCCCTTCACCTGTCCCCTTGTCCCCCTCACCTGTCCCCTTGTCCCACTCACCTGTCCCCTTGTCCCCCTCACCTGTCCCCTTGTCCCACTCACCTGTCCCCTTGTCCCCTCACCTGTCCCCTTGTCCCCCTCACCTGTCCCCTTGTCCCCCTCACCTGTCCCCTTGTCCCACTCACCTGTCCCCTTGTCCCACTCACCTGTCTCCTTGTCCCCCTCACCTGTCCCCTTGTCCCCCTCACCTGTCCCCTTGTCCCCCTCACCTGTCCCCTTGTCTCCTCACCTGTCCCCTTGTCCCCCTCACCTGTCCCCTTGTCCCCCTCACCTGTCCCCTTGTCCCCCCCCCGCAGCGCCTCCCACCCCTCTGGGCAAGTTCGCACGGTGACGTCACCGTCGGGGATTTCCGAAGCGGCGCGAGTCCGGGTCGGGTTGAGAGAAACGCCGCGGAAATCCCCTTGGCCAGGGGACCAATCAGAGCGCGCGACGAGCCCCGTTGCCCTGCTCCGATTGGTCGCTGTCTCGGCACGTAAACACTATTTAACTCACTCACTAACTAACTCACTCACTATTTAACTAACTCACTATTTAACTAACTCACTATTTAACTAACTATTTAACTAACTCACTATTTAACTAACTCACTATTGAACTAACTATTTAACTAACTCACTATTTAACTAACTCACTATTGAACTAACTCCTCACTATTTAACTCACTGACTGCGCTTCGCGTGCTTCTCAGCAAGGAGCCCCTCACGAGCTCCGGGATCCGCGTCGCGTCTCAGCCCCAGGGTCTTCGCCGCTCTGCTCGGGGCTCAGAGAGCCCGAGACCAGGACCCCTGTCCACCCCTGTCCCCCTCTGTCCCCGTGTCCCCCTCACCCCGTGTCCACCCCTGTCCCGGTGTCCCCCCCTGTCCCCCCCTGTCCCCGTGTCCACCCCGTGTCCACCCCGTGTCCCTCCCTGTCTCCCCCTGTCCCCGTGTCCCCCTCACCCCGTGTCCCCGTGTCCCCCCCTGTCCCCGTGTCCCTCCCACCTGGTGGTGTCTCTGTGCTCTCGGGGTCTTCGCCTCTCGCCTCCTCTCGCTGCGCAGTTCTGACAAGAAACAGAAGCCGCAGCTGTCACTCAACGAGCACGCCCCGCCCCCTGCTCCTCCTACAACCGCCCAGCACCCCGCCCCCTTCCCTTCACCCCGCCCCCTTCCCTTCACCCCGCCCCCCACAACTCCCCCGCCCCTTGACACCCCCCGCCCCCCTCCCCCCTGCGCCGTGAACGACATCGCGCTGCTGGAAACCCCCTTGAGCAGCAGGCGGCCAGGAGGAGACTTCGTGTGGACGACAAACACAGACACACAGAGACACACACACATACACACAGAGACACACAGAGACACAGACACACAGAGACACATACATACACACAGAGACACACAGACACACATACATACACACACAGAGACACACAGAGACACAGAGACACAGATACACATACATACACACAGAGACACACAGACACACATACATACACACACAGACACACAGAGATACACACATACACACATACATACACACACAGATACACATACAGACACACACACAGAGACACACACAGACACATACACACACACAGACACATACACACACAGAGACACACACAGACACACTCACAGACACACACACAGACAACAACAACAACAACCGCCATTCGCCACTAAGTGCGGTGACGTCACCACGACGCTTGTGCCAGGCTATGTGCACCCTGAGGCCACGTGAAGTGTCGAACACCCGCTGGCAGGAGGTCACGGGGCAGACCCAGGTGCCACGGGTCGACTGACTGAGATGACTGGCTGATGCACCACCTGTGCCCCCTACTGTGCCAACCTGCTGTGCTTTAGCCACCCGGCACTCCGCTCGTTGTTCTGAGCGTCGCTCCTCCGCCCTCCGTTGTTGTTGGAGGGCGACTGCCTCTAACTGCCCAGTAGCATCCTTCACGAGCCTCCTCCACAGAGGCCAATCTTGACACCGCTGGTACCAGTCATCGGCAAGTCCACTCAGCTCCACGTCCTCCTGTACCACATCACTCCATCTCTTCTCTAGCCCGTGCCGCACCCGCTTAGCCCCCTCAATCCGGCCAAACAAAAGCTGTTTCGGCATGCGGTGGCTGGGCATGCGGGCTACATGACCCAGCCATCGCAGCCTTGCCTGCCGGAGGAGCTCACCGATGGGACCCTGCCCAGATCTTTCAAGGATTTGTGAGCTCCTCACACAATCCAGTCTGGTTAAACCCAGGATGGATCGTAGGCATGCCAGCCTAAATGTTTCTAACCGGCGAAGATGTTCCATTAGGGGGGTCCACGTTTCGCAAGCGTAGAGAAGGGAGGGAATGACCGTGGCCGAGAAGACCTGAAGCTTAGTGCGGAGCGACAGACCAGGTAGCTTCCACACAGCGTTACGCAACCGATGAAAAGATATTGCCGCTCGACTGATTCGGAGTGAGACCTCTGCTGTTAAACTGGAGCCAGTCATAAGCACACTGCCCAGGTATGGGAAACTCTCCACTCTCTCCACAACTGCCCCATCACCGATCGGGAGTTGTGGGGGTGGAGTGTCCGATGGTACAAAATACCCAGGCAGGTGCTTAGTTTTGGTGGGGCTGATGGTAAGGCCCCACCTCTTAGTGGCACGCTCCAGTCTCAGCAGCAGCATCTCCAACTCCTCCTCTGACTGAGCAGCTATTACCAAATCATCAGCATACATAACGTGGTTGAGCAATAGGGAGCCATCCCTTGACTGCACCCGGGCATCGATTAGCCTCCCATTATATCTGTACCATATGGAGATTCCCCCGGTACAGCTATTGAAGGCTTCACGAACTACGTGGTCAAAATAGATGTTAAATAATGTGGGAGCCAGAGGACATCCCTGTCGCACCCCAAGGTGTACAGGGAATGGCTCTGACTCCCGGCCACGTAGTTTTACCCGGGCCCGCTCACCATCATGAAGGTCCTTAATGATCGTGAGCAGAAGGTCAGCTACTCCAAAAGCACGAAGAACGACCCAGAGCCCAGGCCTACTGATGGTATCATAGGCCTTGACCAGGTCAATAAAGCAGAGATGTAGGTCTTGTTGGAATTCCCTACACCTCTGCTGTAGCAGACTGACAGAAAATATGGCATCTGTGCAGGACCGCCCTTTCCTGAAACCGCATTGGGGCTCCGCAAGCCTCTCCTCAGCGTGCCTGGCAAGGTGATGCTGAATAATCCTTGCCAGGACCTTTCCCGGCACACTGAGGAGTGAGATGCCCCTGTAGTTGTTAAAGTCTGTGCGGTCCCCCTTCTTAAAAAGGGGGACCACCAGGGCATCCTTCCAATCCTGCGGAACCCGTCCAGTGGTCCAGACTGTTGTTATGATGTCATATAGGGCAGTCTGTGCACAAACGCCACCCTCCCTCAGCATTTCGCTTGGGAGATCATCTCTGCCCGCTGCCTTTCCTGGTCTCAGACTCCGGATCGCCTTCAATACTTCCTCAGCAGATGGCACCTCAGCCAGCCACTCACAGGGGGTGACTTCTTCCAATATTTGAGGCACCGCAGCCTCAGCAGGGTCATCCTCACTTTGTGCCACGATGTTTTCCTGGCTGAGGGATTTTCCCTCCCCCAGGACCTCACAGAAATGCTCAGCAAATCTGCGAACCTGTTCCTGGGGGTCGGAGATTGGATCACCGTTTTTTCCCCTAATGATGGTAATAGGTGTGGCGCTGCAGGTTACTTTTTTGATGGAGTTTAATAGAGATTTGTGATCACGGGCCACTGAGGCAGACTCCATCTCCTCAGCAACCCGCGACCACCACCCATCCTTGCAGCGCCTCACGGCTCTCCGAACCTCCGAGCGAAGGCTGCGGTAAGCCTCCTCATTCTCTGACGTGGGATTCTGTAGCCGATGACAGTGGGCCTGTCGCTTTTTCTCAACCATCCTGAACACCTCCTCTGTCAGCCAGGGTCTCTGGGGAGGTCTGGACCGCGTACCCAAAGCAGCCATTGCAGCTGCATGAGTCACAGTCCTAAACCTCGCCCATTTACTCTCGACATCAGGAGGAGTCGGGGACGATGCCAATCCCAGCCGCAAGCGATGATGAAATTCTCGCTTGCAACTTTCATCAGATAACTGAGACCAGGCCACTTTATGTTGGAATGGGGTCCTGGGTGTACACCCACCACCGGAGTCGAAGAATGGCAGGCGCATCTTACAGATGACTAGTCGATGGTCAGAGGGCAGATCAGCTCCACGGTAGGTCCTGGTGTCAAGGACATGGGCTCGCATTCGCTGGTCCGTCACTATGTAGTCCAGCAGATGTTCTTGCTTGGACCCGGCATGCATCCATGATGTTGTGTGGATGCGCCGATGCCGGAACAGCGTGTTGGTAATTACAAGCCCATGGGCTGCACAAAAATCTAGCAGCCTCCTACCGTTGTTATTGAGCTGATCTGGCCCATGCCCTCCAATCACTCCAGACCAGGTGCCAGTATCATGACCAACTCGGGCATTGAAGTCACCCAACATGATGACTCTATCCCGAGGGGCCACTTTAGCCAGCACCTGTGACAGGAGGTCATAGAAGGCATCTGACTCATCGGCTTTGCCTGCATCCCTCCACGGATGTTCATCTTCGGTGGGGGCATAAGTAACCACGACCACCATTCCTCGCCTCCGGTTGATGGGAATGCGAGCCCAAAGTAGCCTGGGGCTTACAGCTTCCCACACCTCACCGCCACGCTCCCACGCCCCCTTCATTCTTTTGTTCAAAAGAAGACCCACACCCTGTTGTTTGGCAGTCTGCTGCCCCGAGTAGAGGACTGTCCACCCCTCATGGTGGCAGGAGCCAGAGCCGGTCCACCGGACCTCCTGAATGCCGCATAGATCCAGGCGGTACCGGTCCAGCTCCCGACAGAGGAGTGGCAGCCTCTCCTCTGCAGTGAGCGTTCGAACATTCCACGTGGCCACCCGTAGTGGCTTTTCGTTGTTTCTGGAGTAGCCCCGAGGGTAGGTATTCAATCTCCTGGCTCCGCCAATTGGGGTTTGGCCAGGAGACGTCATAGACGCCTGGCCCCCCGGGGCCTCCGGCACAAGCTTATTAGTTACATATTTCAGTTTAATTCGTGGTTTCGTGGTAATTAATTGAAGGTGGAGGGGTTACCAGCCCCTCGCACCCGTCCAGAGCCCCCGTTTAGCCCCTGTGGTGGACATATATGCCATGAGGGGAGGAGCCAATCAAAATTGGATCTCCCCCCACAGCACTGTCCACGACAGAGTTGCCCGTCCGGCACCGCGAGGAGGTAGGGGGTTGTTTTGCCATACTACACAGACACACACACACTGAGACACACACACACAGACACACACACAGAGACACACACACAGAGACACACAGAGACACACACAGACACATACACACAGACATACAGAGACACAGACACACACAGACACACTGAGACACACACAGACACACTGAGACACACTGAGACACACACACAGACACACACACATGCACACAGACACACACACAGATACACACACAGACACACACCACGTCTTCTCATTAACAATAGGTACATTTCACAATATCACTGTCCTGGTCACAAAAGTAAAGTTTGTGGGGAGTAACAATAGCCACTTTCTGTAGTTATGAGGCATACGCAATTATAAAATAACACTTACTACGCAGAAACGAAAAAAGATATGTTTTGATAGGCAGTGAAACTCATTAATGACTCGACACACCGTGACTGTTCACGAGTAAACTCGTGAACAATCACGACTAATAGATACTCGTGAACAATCACCACTAATAGATACTCGTGAACAATCATCACTAATAGATACTCGTGAACAATCATCACTAATAGATACTCGTGAACAATCATCACTAATAGATACTCGTGAACAATCATCACTAATAGATACTTGTGAACAATCATCACTAATAGATACTCGTGAACAATCATCACTAATAGATACTCGTGAACAATCATCAATAATAGATACTCGTGAACAATCATCACTAACAGAAACTCGTGAACAATCACCACTAATAGATACTCGTGAACAATCACCACTAATAGATACTCGTGAACAATCACCACTAATAGATACTCGTGAACAATCATCACTAATAGATACTCGTGAACAATCATCACTAATAGATACTCGTGAACAATCATCACTAATAGATACTCGTGAACAATCATCACTAATAGATACTCGTGAACAATCATCACTAATAGATACTCGTGAACAATCACTACTAATAGATACGCGTGAACAATCACCACTAATAGATACTCGTGAACAATCATCATTAATAGATACTCGTGAACAATCACCACTAATAGATACTCGTGAACAATCACCACTAATAGATACATGTGAACAATCACCACTAATAGATACTGGTGAACAATCATCACTAATAGATACTCGTGAACAATCACCACTAATAGATACTCGTGAACAATCATCACTAATAGATAATCGTGAACAATCACCACGACCCCTGCTTTTGTCCCCCTCACCTGTCCCCTTGTCCCTCTCACCTGTCCCCTTGTCCCCCTCACCTGTCCCCTTGTCCCCCTCACCTGTCCCCTTGTCCCCCTCACCTGTCTCCTTGTCCCCCTCACCTGTCCCCTTCACCTGTCTCCTTGTCCCCCTCACCTGTCCCCTTGTCCCCTCACCTGTCCCTTTGTCCCCCTCACCTGTCCCCTTGTCCCCCTCACCTGTCCCCTTGTCCCCTCACCTGTCCCTTTGTCCCCCTCACCTGTCCCCTTGTCCCCCTCACCTGTCCCCTTGTCCCCTCACCTGTCTCCTTGTCCCCCTCAACTGTCCCTTTGTCCCTCTCACCTGTCCCCTTCTCACCCTCACCTGTCTCCTTGTCCCCCTCACCTGTCCCCTTGTCCCCCTCACCTATCCCCTTCTCACCCTCACCTGTTCCCTTGTCCCCTTCACCTGTCTCCTTGTCCCCCTCACCTGTCCCCTTCACCTGTCCCCTTGTCCCCCTCACCTGTCTCCTTGTCCCCCTCACCTGTTCCCTTGTCCCCTTCACCTGTCCCCTTGTCCCCCTCACCTATCCCCTTCTCACCCTCACCTGTCTCCTTGTCCCCCTCACCTGTTCCCTTGTCCCCTTCACCTGTCTCCTTGTCCCCCTCACCTGTCTCCTTGTCCCCCTCACCTGTCCCCTTGTCCCCCTCACCTGTCCCCTTGTCCCCTCACCTGTCTCCTTGTCCCCCTCACCTGTCCCTTTGTCCCCCTCACCTGTCCCCTTCACCTGTCCCCTTGTCCCCCTCACCTGTCCCCTTGTCCCCCTCACCTGTCCCCTTGTCCCCCTCACCTGTCCCCTTGTCCCCCTCACCTGTCCCCTTGTCCCCCTCACCTGTCCCCTTGTCCCTCTCACCTGTCCCTTTGTCCCCCTCACCTGTCCCCTTGTCCCCCTCACCTGTCCCCTTGTCCCCCTCACCTGTCCCCTTGTCCCCCTCACCTGTCCCCTTGTCCCCCTCACCTGTCCCCTTGTCCCCTCACCTGTCCCCTTGTCCCCCTCACCTGTCCCCTTGTCCCCCCCCCCCCCCGCAGCGCCTCCCACCCCTCTGGGCGAGTTCGCACGGTGACGTCACCGTCGGGGATTTCCGAAGCGGCGCGAGTCCGGGTCGGGTTGAGAGAAACGCCGCGGAAATCCCCTTCGCCAGGGGACCAATCAGAGCGCGCGACGAGCCCCGTTGCACCGCTCTGATCGGTCCCCGTCTCAGCACGTAAACACATTCTGGTTGCTCTCTCGCTCCGACTGGTCGCCTCACGGTGGTGCATTCTGGGTAGGGTTGAGGCATCGAACTCTGCACCAACGATTTGAATAAATTTCGATTTAAAACTTTCGTGACTGCAAGGATTCATCTTCTTTGGTTCTTTCGGTAAAGTCACGTAGAATGAGAATAAAATAATAAATTGATAAAATAAAATAACACAATAAAATTCTCACGACGTTTCGGCCACAACACAAGCGGCCTTCATCAGGTGAAGGGACGAGACTGTCTGGAGGACAGCGCTGGAGCGAAAAAGCCACGCTCAGATTGCGACCTTTAAGCTGTATGAGAAGAAACAAAGCGCCTTGACAAAGGAATTAGCATAGAATTTAGCATTGAAATGGCTGAGTGATTAGCTTGTGACTGGTCACAGAAATGGCTATGTTAAAGCATACACATCCGCAGAGGCACCCCTTGACAAAGGAATTAGCATCGAATTTAGCATTGAAATAGCTGAGTGATTAGCTTGTAACTTGTCACAGAAATAGCTATGTTAAAGTCAGAGCATTCACAGAGGCACCTAGTACAAATAAAACAGGAGAATTTAGCATTGAAATAACTAGGCGAATTTAGCATTGAAATAACTGAGTGATTAGCTAGTGACTGGTCACAGAAATGGCTATGTTGAAGTCAAGGCCTACACATCTGAGCTATTCACAGTAACTGGGTATACACTACAATATATAATGAAAACTACATAGTGAATCAATAAAAAACTAACATATAAATTACCTCAATGTTATCAATAAACTCTATATATTCTCCAATCAGCTATGCTACCAACAATAAGTCGTTATTTATCACAATGCTATATGGCGAAAAAATAGGTGGATTCTTACCCTCAACTTTAGCAACACGAATAGCTACGGGCCCCGTTCAGACGGACGAGTTCATCCATGGTCGGAACAGAGGAGGGAGATAGAGACAGCTGCGAGGCGCTGTTATACTCCATGTTGTAAACCATACCATTAACCGTGGTGTGAGAGGTATTAAGAGTCAATGCCAGCGAAAGAGCTGCGGTCTGAAGTTCATCGTAAAATACAATTAATTAAGAACGGAAATGGTTTAAAACATTTTTCCAATGGTTACTAAGCCAGAATCCATCTTCTCGGTTGAAATTGTCTCTGTGCTTGTATATGTGAATGGCCTCATGAACGAATCTCTCATGGTAGCCGGTTGGTTTGCAAAGAACCTCCGTCTTGGAGAAGTCAATGTCATGTGAGCCCACTGAATTATAACAGTGATCTGCCACGGCAGAGGAGTTCGTTCTACCGTGTTTCAAGTCTGCTTTATGTTCGCGGATGCGGTCCGAGATATGTCGTTTGGTTTCTCCAATGTAGCTACTACCACAGAGGCACTTTAGTTTGTAAACGCCCGGGTACTGTATGTCTGGGGCGTTTACAAACTAAACCCGGGCATTAACAATCCAAAGTGCCTCTGTGGTAGTAGCTACATTGGAGAAACCAAACGACATATCTCGGACCGCATCCGCGAACATAAAGCAGACTTGAAACACGGTAGAACGAACTCCTCTGCCGTGGCAGATCACTGTTACAATTCAGTGGGCTCACATGACATTGACTTCTCCAAGACGGAGGTTCTTTGCAAACCAACCGGCTACCATGAGAGATTCGTTCATGAGGCCATTCACATATACAAGCACAGAGACAATTTCAACCGAGAAGATGGATTCTGGCTTAGTAACCATTGGAAAGATGTTTTAAACCATTTCCGTTCTTAATTAATTGTATTTTACGATGACCTTCAGACCGCAGCTCTTTCGCTGGCATTGACTGTTAATACCTCTCACACCACGGTTAATGGTATGGTTTACAACATGGAGTATAACAGCGCCTCGCAGCTGTCTCTCTCCCCCTCCTCTGTTCCGACCATGGATGAACTCCTCCGTCTGAACGGGGCCCGTAGCTATCCGTGTTGCTAAAGTTGAGGGTAAGAATCCACCTATTTTTTCGCCATATAGCATTGTGATATATAACGACTTATTGTTGGTAGCTTAGCTGATTGGAGAATAAATAGAGTTTATTGATAACATTGAGGCAATTTATATTTTAGTTTTTTATTGGTTCACTATATAGTTTTCGTTATATATTGTAGTGTATACCCAGTTACTGTGAATAGCTCAGATGTGTAGGCCTTGACATCAACATAGCCATTTCTGTGACCAGTCACTAGCTAATCACTCAGTTATTTTAATGCTAAATTCGTCTAGTTATTTCAATGCTAAATTCCCCTGTTTGATTTGTACTAGGTGCCTCTGTGAATGTGTATGCTCTGACTTTAACATAGCTATTTCTGTGACCAGTTACAAGCTAATCACTCAGCTATTTCAATGCTAAATTCGATACTAATTCCTTTGTCAAGGGGTGCCTCTGCGGATGTGTATGCTTTAACTTTAACATAGCCATTTCTGTGACCAGTCACAAGCTAATCACTCAGCCATTTCAATGCTAAATTCTATGCTAATTCCTTTGTCAAGGCGCTTTGTTTCTTCTCACACAGCTTAAAGGTTGCGATCTGAGCGTGGCTTTTTCGCTCCAGCGCTGTCCTCCAGACAGTCTCGTCCCTTCACCTGATGAAGGCCGCTTGTGTTGTGGCCGAAACGTCGTGAAAATTTTATTGTGTTATTTTATTTTATCACTTTATTATTTTATTCTCATTCTACATGACTTTACCGAAAGAACCAAAGTAGATTTGAATAAATCTGATTGAAGCAAAACGCTGCTGGCTTTTTTGTTGTTCGATATTCGACGTTTCGATGTCTTGTTCAGAGCAATGTACACATTTGAAATGTGTATTATTGAAGTAAGTAATAAAATGTAATGGAAAAACGAATAACCTGCACTGTCATTGCAGGGTCATCACAATCTTTATTTAGGGTGGAAGGAGGAACCCGATGAGCTCTGATGCTCTTTCTCACAGATATCACAAATATCACAGAATGTTACAACAAACAGATATCTTGTAGGAGGGGTGGGACAGAATGTTACAACAAACATATATCCTGTAGGAGGGGTGGGACAGAATGTTACAACAAACAGATATCTTGTAGGAGGGGTGGGACAGAATGTGACAACAAACAGATATCTTGTAGGAGGGGTGGGACAGAATGTTACAACAAACAGATATCCTGTAGGAGGGGTGGGAAAGAATGTGACAACAAACAGATATCTTGTAGGAGGGGTGGGACAGAATGTTACAACAGATATCCCGTAGGAGGGGTGGGACAGAATCTTACAACAAACAGATATCCTGTAGGAGGGGTGGGACAGAATGTTACAACAAACAGATACCCTGTAGGAGGGGTGGGACAGAATGTTACAACAAACAGATATCTTGTAGGAGGGGTGGGACAGAATGTTACAACAAACAGATACCCTGTAGGAGGGGTGGGACAGAATGTTACAACAGATATCCTGTAGGAGGGGTGGGTCAGAATGTTACATGTTTGTCGTTTATTGTGAAAATTCGGTCACAGTCCCTATGATCACTGTTACATTGCTTTTATGGATCTGTTTTGGTGATTTCGAAAAGTTTTTTGGTTTGGACATGTTTGTTTGTTGTAGTACGGAGTTAGAATGATGGCCTTAATCTAAGTTGTCTTGTGGTTGTTGTTGTTGTTGACTTGCATCCCACTGGGATTTTTTGCACACAGCGTTGGTGTACGGTGCTTTTACTGGAATATTTTGCTGTTTTTTCCTCGATTTTCTCTTTGCACAGTCACACAAAGTCACTTTAAGATGTTTTTCTTGTTCGTGTTTTTTGTTTGTTGCGGTTGCACCCGATTCAAGAGCCGAATGGCTCACAGGGCTATACCAAAATAAATGAACTTGAACATGTCCCCTTGTCCCCCTCACCTGTCCCCTTGTCCCCCTCACCTGTCCCCTTGTCTCCTCACCTGTCCCCTTGTCCCCCTCACCTGTCCCCTTGTCCCCCTCACCTGTCCCCTTGTCCCCCCCCCCCCGCAGCGCCTCCCACCCCTCTGGGCGAGTTCGCACGGTGACGTCACCGTCGGGGATTTCCGAAGCGGCGCGAGTCCGGGTCGGGTTGAGAGAAACGCCGCGGAAATCCCCTTCGCCAGGGGACCAATCAGAGCGCGCGACGAGCCCCGTTGCACCGCTCTGATTGGTCGCCGTCTCAGCACTTGAACACATTCTGGTTGCTCTCTCGCTCCGACTGGTCGCCTCGCGGTTGTGCATTCTGGGTAGGGTTGAGGCATCGAACTCTGCACCAACGATTTGAATAAATTTGATTGGAACAAAAACGCTGCTGGCTTTTTTGTTCGATATTCGACGTTTCGATGTCTTGTTCAGAGCAATGTACACATTTGAAATGTGTATTATTGAAGTAAGTAATAAAATGTAATGGAAAACTAATAAACTGCACTGTCATTGCAGGGTCATCACTCACAATCTTTATTTAGGCCGGAAGGAGGAACCCGATGAGCTCTGATGCTCTTTCTCACAGAAATCACAAATATCACAGAATGTTACAACAAACAGATATCTTGTAGGAGGGGTGGGACAGAATGTTACAACAAACAGATATCTTGTAGGAGGGGTGGGACAGAATGTTACAACAAACAGATATCTTGTAGAAGGGGTGGGACAGAATGTTACAACAGATATCCCGTAGGAGGGGTGGGACAGAATGTTACAACAAACAGATATCTTGTAGAAGGGGTGGGACAGAATGTTACAACAGGTATCTTGTAGGAGGGGTGGGACAGAATGTTACAACAAACAGATATCTTGTAGGAGGGGTGGGACAGAATGTTACAACAAACAGATATCTTGTAGGAGGGGTGGGACAGAATGTTACAACAAACAGATATCTTGTAGGAGGGGTGGGACAGAATGTTACAACAAACAGATATCTTGTAGGAGGGGTGGGACAGAATGTTACAACAAACAGATATCTTGTAGAAGGGGTGGGACAGAATGTTACAACAGATATCCCGTAGGAGGGGTGGGACAGAATGTTACAACAAACAGATACCCTGTAGGAGGGGTGGGACAGAATGTTACAACAGGTATCTTGTAGGAGGGGTGGGACAGAATGTTACAACAAACAGATATCTTGTAGGAGGGGTGGGACAGAATGTTACAACAAACATATATCTTGTAGGAGGGGTGGGACAGAATGTTACAACAAACAGATATCCTGTAGGAGGGGTGGGACAGAATGTTACAACAAACAGATATCCTGTAGGAGGGGTGGGACAGAATGTTACAACAAACGATACGAAAAACGATAGGAGTGCAAAGTATAGGAGAGGTAAGCAAGTCACCAAGAATAAATAAAAACAAAGTATAGAAGTAAAACAACGTATAGGAGTTTAAATTGCATAAACATTAATCGAAGGTGTTGGGGGAGATGGCTAGTTTGTACATGGTGTGATATTTTGTACATTTCACATTTTCTCAGCGTGAAAATCACAACATTGAAAGCAACGCATCGAAAGTAAATCATCGATATTCTTAGCTCTTTCGGTAAAGTCACGTTGAAGGGAAACAATCAAATAATAAAATATACGTAAAACAATAAAAATTCTCACGACGTTTCGACCATAACACAAACGGTCGTCATCAGGTGTGAAAGCCAACGGCAAGAAACATTTGAAAGAAGTGTCGGTTTGCATTAATTTATTTATAAACCGAGTATTTATTTATTAAAAAAACGTCAGCGCCACGTCCTTCTAAATAAACTGCCATATCGCTGCCCGTGGCGCTGACGTTTTTTATAAACAAATAAATACACCGTTTAAAAATAAATTAATTAATGCAAACCGACACACCTGATGACGACCGTTTGTGTTATGGTCGAAACGTCGTGAGAATGTGTATTGTTTTATATATTTTTTATTGTTTCCCTTCAACGTGACTTTACCGAAAGAGCTAAGAATATGAATTACTGCAGTCACGAAAGCTTTAAATCAAAATTTAAATAATCGATGTTCAGTTGTTATTAGATACATCACCAATTATGTAAAGCGCTGATGTATTGGGACCAAAACATCGATGCTACTGATGCGTCAGTGTTGTCCTGGCGTCATTCCCAGCAGACATGAAGACACAAGCACGTGACTGAGGCTACTGTCCCCACTGCTGCAGTGACGAGCCTCTGGCTTGGTGGACAATGTCTGCAGGCCGAGCTGTCCACCTCTGGCTAGGTGGACAATGTCTGCAGGCCGAGCTGTCCACCTCTGGCTAGGTAGACAATGTCTGCAGGCCGAGCTGTCCACCTCTGGCTAGGTGGACAATGTCTGCAGGCCGAGCTGTCCACCTCTGGCTAGGTGGACAATGTCTGCAGGCCGAGCTGTCCACCTCTGGCTAGGTGGACAATGTCTGTAGGCCGAGCTGTCCACCTCTGGCTAGGTGGACAATGTCTGCAGGCCGAGCTGTCCACCTCTGGCTAGGTGGACAATGTCTGTAGGCCGAGCTGTCCACCTCTGGCTAGGTGGACAATGTCTGCAGACCGAAGTGACTTTAAGATGTTGGACAAATCTATCAGCAAGAAATGAGTCACTAAGTAGACAATGAACACACAAACTCAGCACATTCGTCACTAACACTGCCTTTAAACAAATAGGAGACGTTTTGGGCATTGGCCGTTCTTCAGGAGACACAAAGTGCCAGGAGATAAAGTGGCCTAAGTGCTGTGAAGAAGAAGCATCGCCCATCCCATGAATACTTATTTACTTCCCTCTCCAGCCTACAGACGTATTGACGACTGTGCCGAGTCGGTGTTCATTGTGCACCACTGCCGGAATCAGAATCTTTGTTATTTATCCTGGAGGAATCCGATGAGCTACGAAGCTCTTTGTCACAGGTGGAGCAGCAAGTTAGGACAATAACAAAGTGCCACGCAGCTTCAACCAAACAATTTGTTCATAATAACAATTTGTTCACAATTTGTCCACAAAGCCTCGCAGTGACGTCACTGCCGGGCTACCCGCGAGGATCTTCACTGGCGGGGTCACGGGGTCACGGGCTCGACCCTGAGCGCCCGATACAAATCACATTGGCAAAGGTGATTTCTATCTTCGATCCTTACCACCCGTGCATCGATAGCTCGATGTGTTCATGTGCCGTGTTCCTGAGGGACGACTCTGTTGTCTTGCTGTGGTCTGGGACTGTTGTTGTTGTTTTGCTGCCTTGTCCAAGGTTGCATTCAGCGTTGACAGATCGGCAGTACTGTATGTACTGTATGTACTGATGCAATGTCTACTTCTATACTTTATATATTTTATTTATTTATAGTCACTTGCTTCCCTTTCCTCGACTTTGCACTCCAATCGTGTTTTTGGATTGTGCCCCTACTAGACATGTGACAAAGAGCTTCATAGCTCATCGGATTCCTCCATGATAAATGCATATACATATTCTGAGTTAGCCACACACGTAGATGTAACAACACGTAGATGTAACAACACGTAGATGTAACAACACGTAGGTGTAACATGTAGATGTAACAACACGTAGATGTAACAACATGTAGGTGTAACAACACGTAGATGTAACAACATGTAGATGTAACATGTAGGTGTAACAACATGTAGATGTAACATGTAGATGTAACAACATGTAGATGTAACAACACGTAGATGTAACAACATGTAGATGTAACAACATGTAGGTGTAACAACACGCAGATGTAACATGTAGGTGTAACAACATGTAGATGTAACATGTAGATGTAACATGTAGATGTAACATGTAGATGTAACAACATGTAGATGTAACAACACGTAGATGTAACAACATGTAGATGTAACAACATGTAGGTGTAACAACACGTAGATGTAACAACACATAGGTGTAACATGTAGATGTAACAATACGTAGGTGTAACATGTAGATGTAACAACTTGTAGATGTAACAACACGTAGATGTAACAACATGTAGATGTAACAACATGTAGGTGTAACAACACGTAGATGTAACATGTAGGTGTAACAACATGTAGATGTAACATGTAGATGTAACAACATGTAGATGTAACAACACGTAGATGTAACAACATGTAGATGTAACATGTAGGTGTAACAACATGTAGATGTAACATGTAGATGTAACAACATGTAGATGTAACAACACGTAGATGTAACAACATGTAGATGTAACAACATGTAGGTGTAACAACACGTAGATGTAACAACACATAGGTGTAACATGTAGATGTAACAATACGTAGGTGTAACATGTAGATGTAACAACTTGTAGATGTAACAACACGTAGGTGTAACAACACGTAGATGTAACAACATGTAGATGTAACAATACGTAGGTGTAACAACACGTAGGTGTAACAACACGTAGATGTAACAACATGTAGATGTAACAACATGTAGGTGTAACAACACGTAGATGTAACAACACGTAGATGTAACATGTAGATGTAACAACATGTAGATGTAACAACATGTAGATGTAACAACATGTAGGTGTAACAACATGTAGATGTAACAACATGTAGATGTAACATGTAGATGTAACAACACGTAGATGTAACAACACGTAGATGTAACAACATGTAGGTGTAACAACACGTAGATGTAACAACATGTAGATGTAACAACATGTAGGTGTAACAACACGTAGATGTAACAACACGTAGATGTAACATGTAGATGTAACAACATGTAGATGTAACAACATGTAGATGTATCAACATGTAGGTGTAACAACATGTAGATGTAACAACATGTAGATGTAACATGTAGATGTAACAACACGTAGATGTAACATGTAGGTGTAACAACATGTAGATGTAACAACATGTAGATGTAACATGTAGATGTAACAACACGTAGGTGTAACAACATGTAGATGTAACATGTAGGTGTAACAACATGTAGATGTAACAACACGTAGATGTAACAACATGTAGATGTAACAACACGTAGATGTAACACGTAGGTGTAACAACATGTAGATGTAACAACATGTAGGTGTAACATGTAGATGTAACAACATGTAGATGTAACAACATGTAGGTGTAACATGTAGATGTAACAACACGTAGATGTAACAACACGTAGGTGTAACAACATGTAGATGTAACATGTAGGTGTAACAACACGTAGATGTAACAACATGTAGATGTAACAACACGTAGATGTAACAACATGTAGGTGTAACAACACGTTCATATTCTTTGAAAGAACCAAAGAAGATGAATCCTTGCAGTCACGAAAGCTTTAAATCAAAATTTAACACGTTCATAGTTCATAGTTGCATTTATTTGGTATAGCCCTGTGAGCCATTCGGCTCTTGAATCGGGTGCAACCGCAACAAACAAAAACACGAACAAGAAAACATCTTAAAGTGACTTTGTGTTACTGTGCAAACAGAAAATCCAGGAAAAAAACATCAAAATATTCCTGAAATAGTACCGTACACCAACGCTGTGTGAAAAAATCCCAGTGGGATGCAAGTCAACAACAACAACAACCACAAGACAACTTAGATTAAGGCCATCAGTCTAACTCTGTACTACAACAAAACAAACATGGCCAAACCAAAAAACTTGTCGAAATCACCAAAATAAAACCATAAATGCAATGTAACAGTGATCATAGGAACTGTGCGAGTCTGGTTGTCGTGGTTACCAATCACTCACGCACCACACCCGCGGTCACCATGGTAACGGGAGGGTGACCGGTGTCGCGTGAGGTCGGCCACGTGACCTCGGAAACCCCCCGATGGGTCCGAGATAGAGAGCGTGTGTCTGTGTGTGACAGGGTGTGTGTCTGTGTGTAGTTAGACAGCGTGTGTCTGTGTGTGACAGGGTGTGTGTCTGTGTGTAGTTAGACAGCGTGTCTGTGTGTGACAGGGTGTGTGTCTGTGTGTAGTTAGACAGCGTGTGTCTGTGTGTATATAGACAGCGTGTGTCTGTGTGTGACAGGGTGTGTGTCTGTGTGTAGTTAGACAGCGTGTGTCTGTGTGTGACAGGGTGTGTGTCTGTGTGTAGTTAGACAGCGTGTCTGTGTGTGACAGGGTGTGTGTCTGTGTGTAGTTAGACAGCGTGTGTCTGTGTGTAGATAGACAGCGTGTGTCTGTGTGTGACAGGGTGTGTGTCTGTGTGTAGTTAGACAGCGTGTGTGTGTGTGACAGGGTGTGTGTCTGTGTGTAGTTAGACAGCGTGTGTCTGTGTGTGACAGGGTATGTGTCTGTGTGTAGTTAGACAGTGTGTGTCTGTGTGTGACAGGGTGTGTGTCTGTGTGGAGTTAGCGTGTGTCTGTGTGTGACAGGGTGTGTGTCTGTGTGGAGTTAGACAGCGTGTGTCTGTGTGTGACAGGGTGTGTGTCTGTGTGTAGTTAGACAGCGTGTGTCTGTGTGTGACAGGGTGTGTGTCTGTGTGTAGTTAGCGTGTGTCTGTGTGTAGTTAGACAGCGTGTGTGTGTGATAGACAGGGTGTGTGTGTGTGTGATAGACGGGGTGTGTGTGTGATAGACAGGGTGTGTGTGTGAGATAGACTGTGTGTGTGTGTGTGATAGATAGGGTGTGTGTGTGTGCGATAGACAGGGGGTGTGTGTGTGTGTATGTTAGACAGGGTGTGTGTGTGTGAGATAAACAGTGTGTGTGTGTGTGATAGACAGTGTCTTTGTGATAGACAGGGTGTGTGTGTGTGTGTTAGACAGGGTGTGTGTGTGTGTGATATAAACAGTGTGTGTGTGATAGACAGTGTCTTTGTGATAGACAGGGTGTGTGTGTGTGTGATAGACAGGGTGTGTGTGTGAGATAGTGTGTGTGTGTGATAGACAGGGTGTGTGTGTGTGCGATATACAGGGTGTGTGTGTGTTAGACAGGGTGTGTGTTTGTGAGATAGACAGTGTGTGTGTGTGATAGACAGTGTCTTTGTGATAGACAGGGTGTGTGTGTGTGTGTGATAAACAGGATGTGTCTGTGTGAGATAGACTGTGTGTGTGTGATAGACCGGGTGTGTGTGTGTAATAGACAGTGTGTGTGTGTGTGTAGTTAGACAGCGTGTGTGTGTGTTTGAGAGATAGACAGCGTGCGTGTGTGAGATAAACAGCGTGTGTGTGTGTAGGATAGTGTATGTGTGTGTGTGTGATAGACAGTGTGTGTGTGTGATAGACAGGGTGTGTGTGTGTGATAGACAGGGTGTGTGTGTGATAGACCGGGTGTGTGTGTGTGTGATAGACAGGGTGTGTGTGTGTAGTTAGACAGCGTGTGTGTGTGTTTGAGAGATAGACAGCGTGTGTGTGTGAGATAAACAGCGTGTGTGTGTGTAGGATAGACAGTGTATGTGTGTGTGTGTGATAGACAGTGTGTGTGTGTGTGATAGACAGGGTGTGTGTGTGTGATAGACAGGGTGTGTGTGTGATAGACAGGGTGTGTGTCTGAGATAGACAGGGTGTGTGTGTGATAGACAGGGTGTGTGTGTGTGTGATATACAAGGTGTGTGTCTGTGTGAGATAGACATTGTGTGAGTGTGTGTGTGATAGACAGGGTGTGTGTGTGTGATAGATAGATAGGGCGTCTGTGTGTGTAGTTAGACAGCGTGTGTGTGTGTGAGATAGACAGTGTGTGTGTGTGATAGACAGGGTGTGTGTGTGAGATAGAGAGGGTGTGTCTGTGTGTGACCGGGTATGTGTCTGTGTGTAGTTAGACAGCGTGTGTCTGTGTGTGACAGGGTGTGTGTCTGTGTGGAGTTAGCGTGTGTCTGTGTGTGACAGGGTGTGTGTCTGTGTGGAGTTAGACAGCGGGTGTCTGTGTGTGACAGGGTGTGTGTCTGTGTGTAGTTAGACAGCGTGTGTCTGTGTGTGACAGGGTGTGTGTCTGTGTGTAGTTAGCGTGTGTCTGTGTGTAGTTAGACAGCGTGTGTGTGTGATAGACAGGGTGTGTGTGTGTGTGATAGACAGGGTGTGTGTGTGAGATAGACAGTGTGCGTGTGTGTGTGATAGACAGTGTATGTGTGTGATAGACAGGGTGTATGTGTGTGCGATAGACAGGGTGTGTGTGTGTGTTAGACAGGATGTGTGTGTGTGAGATAGACAGTGTGTGTGTGTAATAGACAGTGTCTTTGTGATAGACAGGGTGTGTGTGTGTGTGATAGACAGGATGTGTGTGTGTGTGAGATAAACAGGGTGTGTCTGTGTGTAATAGACAGTGTGTGTGTGATAGTGTGATAGACAGGGTGTGTGTGTGTGTGTGATAGACCGGGTGTGTGTGTGATAGACAGCGTGTGTGTGTGTGAGAGATAGACAGCGTGTGTGTGTGAGATAAACAGCGTGTGTGTGTGTATAGGATAGACAGTGTGTGTGTGTGTGAGATAGACAGGGTGTGTGTGTGAGATAGACAGTGTGTGTGTGTGTGATAGACAGGGTGTGTGTGTGTGTGATAGACGGGGTGTGTGTGTGATAGACAGGGTGTGTGTGTGAGATAGACTGTGTGTGTGTGTGTGATAGATAGGGTGTGTGTGTGTGCGATAGACAGGGGGTGTGTGTGTGTGTATGTTAGACAGGGTGTGTGTGTGTGAGATAAACAGTGTGTGTGTGTGTGATAGACAGTGTCTTTGTGATAGACAGGGTGTGTGTGTGTGTGTTAGACAGGGTGTGTGTGTGTGTGATATAAACAGTGTGTGTGTGATAGACAGTGTCTTTGTGATAGACAGGGTGTGTGTGTGTGTGTGATAGACAGGGTGTGTGTGTGAGATAGTGTGTGTGTGTGATAGACAGGGTGTGTGTGTGTGCGATATACAGGGTGTGTGTGTGTTAGACAGGGTGTGTGTTTGTGAGATAGACAGTGTGTGTGTGTGATAGACAGTGTCTTTGTGATAGACAGGGTGTGTGTGTGTGTGTGATAAACAGGATGTGTCTGTGTGAGATAGACTGTGTGTGTGTGATAGACCGGGTGTGTGTGTGTAATAGACAGTGTGTGTGTGTGTGTAGTTAGACAGCGTGTGTGTGTGTTTGAGAGATAGACAGCGTGCGTGTGTGAGATAAACAGCGTGTGTGTGTGTAGGATAGTGTATGTGTGTGTGTGTGATAGACAGTGTGTGTGTGTGATAGACAGGGTGTGTGTGTGTGATAGACAGGGTGTGTGTGTGTAGTTAGACAGCGTGTGTGTGTGTTTGAGAGATAGACAGCGTGTGTGTGTGAGATAAACAGCGTGTGTGTGTGTAGGATAGACAGTGTATGTGTGTGTGTGTGATAGACAGTGTGTGTGTGTGTGATAGACAGGGTGTGTGTGTGTGATAGACAGGGTGTGTGTGTGATAGACAGGGTGTGTGTCTGAGATAGACAGGGTGTGTGTGTGATAGACAGGGTGTGTGTGTGTGATATACAAGGTGTGTGTCTGTGTGAGATAGACATTGTGTGAGTGTGTGTGTGATAGACAGGGTGTGTGTGTGTGATAGATAGATAGGGCGTCTGTGTGTGTAGTTAGACAGCGTGTGTGTGTGTGAGATAGACAGTGTGTGTGTGTGAAAGACAGGGTGTGTGTGTGAGATAGAGAGGGTGTGTCTGTGTGTGACCGGGTATGTGTCTGTGTGTAGTTAGACAGCGTGTGTCTGTGTGTGACAGGGTGTGTGTCTGTGTGGAGTTAGCGTGTGTCTGTGTGTGACAGGGTGTGTGTCTGTGTGGAGTTAGACAGCGGGTGTCTGTGTGTGACAGGGTGTGTGTCTGTGTGTAGTTAGACAGCGTGTGTCTGTGTGTGACAGGGTGTGTGTCTGTGTGTAGTTAGCGTGTGTCTGTGTGTAGTTAGACAGCGTGTGTGTGTGATAGACAGGGTGTGTGTGTGTGTGATAGACAGGGTGTGTGTGTGAGATAGACAGTGTGCGTGTGTGTGTGATAGACAGTGTATGTGTGTGATAGACAGGGTGTATGTGTGTGCGATAGACAGGGTGTGTGTGTGTGTTAGACAGGATGTGTGTGTGTGAGATAGACAGTGTGTGTGTGTAATAGACAGTGTCTTTGTGATAGACAGGGTGTGTGTGTGTGTGTGATAGACAGGGTGTGTGTGTGAGATAGTGTGTGTGTGTGATAGACAGGGTGTGTGTGTGTGCGATATACAGGGTGTGTGTGTGTTAGACAGGGTGTGTGTTTGTGAGATAGACAGTGTGTGTGTGTGATAGACAGTGTCTTTGTGATAGACAGGGTGTGTGTGTGTGTGTGATAAACAGGATGTGTCTGTGTGAGATAGACTGTGTGTGTGTGATAGACCGGGTGTGTGTGTGTAATAGACAGTGTGTGTGTGTGTGTAGTTAGACAGCGTGTGTGTGTGTTTGAGAGATAGACAGCGTGCGTGTGTGAGATAAACAGCGTGTGTGTGTGTAGGATAGTGTATGTGTGTGTGTGTGATAGACAGTGTGTGTGTGTGATAGACAGGGTGTGTGTGTGTGATAGACAGGGTGTGTGTGTGTAGTTAGACAGCGTGTGTGTGTGTTTGAGAGATAGACAGCGTGTGTGTGTGAGATAAACAGCGTGTGTGTGTGTAGGATAGACAGTGTATGTGTGTGTGTGTGATAGACAGTGTGTGTGTGTGTGTGATAGACAGGGTGTGTGTGTGTGATAGACAGGGTGTGTGTGTGATAGACAGGGTGTGTGTCTGAGATAGACAGGGTGTGTGTGTGATAGACAGGGTGTGTGTGTGTGATATACAAGGTGTGTGTCTGTGTGAGATAGACATTGTGTGAGTGTGTGTGTGATAGACAGGGTGTGTGTGTGTGATAGATAGATAGGGCGTCTGTGTGTGTAGTTAGACAGCGTGTGTGTGTGTGAGATAGACAGTGTGTGTGTGTGAAAGACAGGGTGTGTGTGTGAGATAGAGAGGGTGTGTCTGTGTGTGACCGGGTATGTGTCTGTGTGTAGTTAGACAGCGTGTGTCTGTGTGTGACAGGGTGTGTGTCTGTGTGGAGTTAGCGTGTGTCTGTGTGTGACAGGGTGTGTGTCTGTGTGGAGTTAGACAGCGGGTGTCTGTGTGTGACAGGGTGTGTGTCTGTGTGTAGTTAGACAGCGTGTGTCTGTGTGTGACAGGGTGTGTGTCTGTGTGTAGTTAGCGTGTGTCTGTGTGTAGTTAGACAGCGTGTGTGTGTGATAGACAGGGTGTGTGTGTGTGTGTGTGATAGACAGGGTGTGTGTGTGAGATAGACAGTGTGCGTGTGTGTGTGATAGACAGTGTATGTGTGTGATAGACAGGGTGTATGTGTGTGCGATAGACAGGGTGTGTGTGTGTGTTAGACAGGATGTGTGTGTGTGAGATAGACAGTGTGTGTGTGTAATAGACAGTGTCTTTGTGATAGACAGGGTGTGTGTGTGTGTGATAGACAGGATGTGTGTGTGTGTGAGATAAACAGGGTGTGTCTGTGTGTAATAGACAGTGTGTGTGTGATAGTGTGATAGACAGGGTGTGTGTGTGTGTGTGATAGACCGGGAGTGTGTGTGATAGACAGCGTGTGTGTGTGTGAGAGATAGACAGCGTGTGTGTGTGAGATAAACAGCGTGTGTGTGTGTATAGGATAGACAGTGTGTGTGTGTGTGAGATAGACAGGGTGTGTGTGTGAGATAGACAGTGTGTGTGTGTGTGATAGACAGGGTGTGTGTGTGTGTGTTAGACAGGGTGTGTATGTGTGTGTGTGATAGGGTGTGTGTGTGTGTGAGATAGACAGTGTGATAGACATGGTGTGTGTGTGAGATAGACAGGATTTGTGTGTGTGTGATATACAGGGTGTGTGTCTGTGTGAGATAGACAGTGTGTGTGTGTGATAGACAGTGTGTGTGGGTGTGTGTGATAGACAGGGTGTGTGTGTGAGATAGACAGTGTGTGTGTGTGTGTGATAGACAGTGTGTGTGTGTGTGTGATAGATAGGGTGTGTGTGTGTGCGATAGACAGGGTGTGTGTGTGTTAGACAGGGTGTGTGTGTGTGAGATAAACAGTGTGTGTGTGTGATAGACAGTGTCTTTGTGATAGACAGGGTGTGTCTGTGTGTGTTAGACAGGGTGTGTGTGTGTGATATAAACAGTGTGTGTGTGTGTGTGATAGACAGGGTGTGTGTGTGAGATAGACAGGGTGTGTGTGTGATAGACAGGGTGTGTGTGTGTGATAGACAGTGTGTGTGTGATAGACAGTGTGTGTGTGATAGACAGGGTGTGTGTGTGTGCGATAGACAGGGTGTGTGTGTGTTAGACAGGGTGTGTGTGTGTGAGATAGACAGTGTGTGTGTGATAGACAGTGTCTTTGTGATAGACAGGGTGTGTGTGTGTGTGATAGACCGGGTGTGTGTGTGTGTGTGATAGACAGCGTGTGTGTGCGTGTGAGAGATAGACAGCGTGTGTGTGTGAGATAAACAGCGTGTGTGTGTGTATAGGATAGACAGTGTGTGTGTGTGTGAGATAGACAGGGTGTGTGTGTGAGATAGACAGTGTGTGTGTGTGATAGACAGGGTGTGTGTGTGTGTGTTAGACAGGGTGTGTATGTGTGTGTGTGATAGGGTGTGTGTGTGTGTGTGAGATAGACAGTGTGATAGACATGGTGTGTGTGTGAGATAGACAGGATGTGTGTGTGTGTGATATACAGGGTGTGTGTCTGTGTGAGATAGACAGTGTGTGTGTGTGATAGACAGTGTGTGTGGGTGTGTGTGATAGACAGGGTGTGTGTGTGAGATAGACAGTGTGTGTGTTTGTGTGATAGACAGTGTGTGTGTGTGTGATAGGGTGTGTGTGTGTGGGGAGCGATAGTGTAGCGGTTAGCGCGCTGCACTATGAACCTGGCGACCCGGGTTCGATTCCCGCTCACGGCCAACACCAGTGACGATTATCTGAACCGGTCCCGGGCCTCCCCTAGGTCGACTCAGCCTCAAATGAGTACCTTGTGCGGTGTGTAAACATCGTCACTAGGGAGACAAAGGCGGTCGGGCGTGGTGCTGGCCACCCACCCCCTCGTGTACCGTTACCGGCCTTCATAGGTGCTCGCTAACAGCACTTGCCCCTACAGTCTGTTAAGGCTATACGGGGGATCTTTGTCTTTGTCTTTGTCTTTTTGTGTGTGCGATAGACAGGGTGTGTGTGTGTGTTAGACAGCGTGTGTGTGTGTGAGATAAACAGTGTGTGTGTGTGATAGACAGTGTCTTTGTGATAGACAGGGTGTGTGTGTGTGTGTTAGACAGGGTGTGTGTGTGTGTGTGATATAAACAGTGTGTGTGTGTGTGTGATAGACAGGGTGTGTGTGTGAGATAGACAGGGTGTGTGTGTGATAGACAGGGTGTGTGTGTGAGATAGACAGTGTGTGTGTGTGATAGACAGTGTGTGTGTGATAGACAGGGTGTGTGTGTGTGCGATAGACAGGGTGTGTGTGTGTTAGACAGGGTGTGTGTGTGTGAGATAGACAGTGTGTGTGTGTGATAGACAGTGTCTTTGTGATAGACAGGGTGTGTGTGTGTGTGATAGACAGGATGTGTGTGTGTGTGAGATAAACAGGGTGTGTCTGTGTGAGATAGACTGTGTGTGATAGACCGGGTGTGTGTGTGTAGTTAGACAGCGTGTGTGTGTGTGAGAGATAGACAGCGTGTGTGTGTGAGATAAACAGCGTGTGTGTGTGTAGGATAGACAGTGTGTGTGATAGACAGTGTGTGTGATAGACAGGGTGTGTGTGTGATAGACAGGGTGTGTGTGTGAGATAGACAGTGTGCATGTGTGTGATAGACAGTGTATGTGTGTGATAGACAGGGTGTGTGTGTGTGTGCGATAGACAGGGTGTGTGTGTGTGTGTTAGACAGGATGTGTGTGTGTGAGATAGACAGTGTGTTTGTGTGATAGACAGTGTCTTTGTGATAGACAGGGTGTGTGTGTGTGATAGACAGGATGTGTGTGTGAGATAAACAGGGTGTGTCTGTGTGAGATAGACTGTGTGTGTGTGATAGACCGGGTGTGTGTGTGTAATAGACAGTGTGTGTGTGTGTAATAGACAGTGTGTGTGTGATAGTGTGATAGACAGGGTGTGTGTGATAGACCGGGTGTGTGTGTGTGTGATAGACAGGGTGTGTGTGTGTAGTTAGACAGCGTGTGTGTGTGTGAGAGATAGACAGCGTGTGTGTGTGTGTGTAGGATAGACAGTGTGTGTGTGAGATAGACAGGGTGTGTGTGTGAGATAGACAGTGTGTGTGTGTGATAGACAGGGTGTGTGTGTGTGTGTTAGACAGGGTGTGTGTGTGTG
This sequence comes from Petromyzon marinus, assembly GCF_048934315.1. Lineage (NCBI taxonomy): Eukaryota > Metazoa > Chordata > Hyperoartia > Petromyzontiformes > Petromyzontidae > Petromyzon > Petromyzon marinus. Next base: position 126,908 of record NC_133668.1, on the reverse strand, counting down.
TGTGATAGGGTGTGTGTGTGTGAGATAGACAGTGTGATAGACATGGTGTGTGTGTGTGTGAGATAGACAGGATGTGTGTGTGTGATATACAGGGTGTGTGTCTGTGTGAGATAGACAGTGTGTGTGTGTGATAGACAGTGTGTGTGGGTGTGTGAGATAGACAGGGTGTGTGTGTGATAGACCGTGTGTGTGTGTGTGTGTGATAGACAGGGTGTGTGTGTGTAGTTAGACAGCGTGTGTGTGTGTGAGAGATAGACAGCGTGTGTGTGTGAGATAAACAGCGTGTGTGTGTGTGGGATAGACAGTGTGTGTGTGAGATAAACAGCGTGTGTGTGTGTGGGATAGACAGTGTGTGTGTGAGATAGACAGGGTGTGTGTGTGAGATAGACAGTGTGTGTGTGATAGACAGGGTGTGTGTGTGTGATAGACAGGGTGTGTGTGTGTGTGTGTGATAGGGTGTGTGTGTGTGGGTCGTTCTTCGTGCTTTTGGAGTACCTGACCCTCTGCTCACGATCATTAAGGACCTTCATGATGGTGAGCGGGCCCGGGTAAAACTACGTGGCCGGGAGTCAGAGCCATTCCCTGTACACCTTGGGGTGCGACAGGGATGTCCTCTGGCTCCCACATTATTTAACATCTATTTTGACCACGTAGTTCGTGAAGCCTTCAATAGCTGTACCGGGGGAATCTCCATATGGTACAGATATAATGGGAGGCTAATCGATGCCCGGGTGCGGTCAAGGGATGGCTCCCTATTGCTCAACCACGTTATGTATGCTGATGATTTGGTAATAGCTGCTCAGTCAGAGGAGGAGTTGGAGACGCTGCTGCTGAGACTGGAGCGTGCCACTAAGAGGTGGGGCCTTACCATCAGCCCCACCAAAACTAAGCACCTGCCTGGGTATTTTGTACCATCGGACACTCCACCCCCACAACTCCCAATCGGTGATGGGGCAGTTGTGGAGAGAGTGGAGAGTTTCCCATACCTGGGCAGTGTGCTTATGACTGGCTCCAGTTTAACAGCAGAGGTCTCACTCCGAATCAGTCGAGCGGCAATATCTTTTCATCGGTTGCGTACCGCTGTGTGGAAGCTACCTGGTCTGTCGCTCCGCACTAAGCTTCAGGTCTTCTCGGCCACGGTCATTCCCTCCCTTCTCTACGCTTGCGAAACGTGGACCCCCCTAATGGAACATCTTCGCCAGTTAGAAACATTTAGGCTGGCCTGCCTACGATCCATCCTGGGTTTAACCAGACTGGATTGTGTGAGGAGCTCACAAATCCTTGAAAGATCTGGGCAGGGTCCCATCGGTGAGCTCCTCCGGCAGGCAAGGCTGCGATGGCTGGGTCATGTAGCCCGCATGCCCAGCCACCGCATGCCGAAACAGCTTTTGTTTGGCCGGATTGAGGGGGCTAAGCGGGCGCGGCACGGGCTAGAGAAGAGATGGAGTGATGTGGTACAGGAGGACGTGGAGCTGAGTGGACTTGCCGATGACTGGTACCAGCGGTGTCAAGATCGGCCTCTGTGGAGGAGGCTCGTGAAGGATGCTACTGGGCAGTTTGAGGCAGTCGCCCTCCAACAACAACGGAGGACGGAGAAGCGACGCTCAGAACAACGAGCGGAGCGCCGGGTGGCTAAAGCACAGCAGGTTGGCACAGTAGGGGGGCACAGGTGGTGCATCAGCCAGTCATCTCAGTCAGTCGACCCGTGGCACCTGGGTCTGCCCCGTGACCTCCTGCCAGCGGGCGTTCGACACTTCACGTGGCCTCAGGGTGCACATAGCCTGGCACAAGCGTCGTGGTGACGTCACCGCCACTTAGTGGCGAATGGCGGTTGTTGTTGCTGTTGTGTGTGTGAGATAGACAGTGTGATAGACATGGTGTGTGTGTGTGTGAGATAGACAGGATGTGTGTGTGCGTGAGATAGACAGGGTGTGTGTGTGTGTGAGATAGACAGCGTGTGTGTGTGAGATAAACAGCGTGTGTGTGTAGGATAGACAGTGTGTGTGAGATAGACATGGTGTGTGTGTGTGAGATAGACAGGATGTGTGTGTGTGTGATATACAGGGTGTGTGTGTGAGATAGACAGTGTGTGAGTGTGTGTGTGATAGACAGGGTGTGTGTGTGTGATAGATAGGGCGTCTGTGTGTGTAGTTAGACAGCGTGTGTGTGTGAGATAGACAGTGTGTGTGTGTGTGTGTGATAGACAGGGTGTGTGTGATAGACAGGGTGTGTGTGTGTGTGTTAGACAGGGTGTGTGTGTGTGAGATAGACAGTGTGTGTGTGTGATAGACAGTGTGTGTGTGTGATAGACAGGGTGTGTGTGTGTGCGATAGACAGGGTGTGTGTGTGTGTGCTAGACAGGGTGTGTGTGTGTGAGATAGACAGCGTGTGTGTGTGAGATAAACAGCGTGTGTGTGTAGGATAGACAGCGTGTGTGAGATAGACATGGTGTGTGTGTGTGTGTGTGAGATAGACAGGATGTGTGTGTGTGTGATATACAGGGTGTGTGTGTGAGATAGACAGTGTGTGAGTGTGTGTGTGATAGACAGGGTGTGTGTGTGTGATAGATAGGGCGTCTGTGTGTGTAGTTAGACAGCGTGTGTGTGTGAGATAGACAGTGTGTGTGTGTGTGTGAGATAGACAGCGTGTGTGTGTGAGATAAACAGCGTGTGTGTGTAGGATAGACAGCGTGTGTGAGATAGACATGGTGTGTGTGTGTGAGATAGACAGGATGTGTGTGTGTGTGTGATATACAGGGTGTGTGTGTGAGATAGACAGTGTGTGAGTGTGTGTGTGATAGACAGGGTGTGTGTGTGTGATAGATAGGGCGTCTGTGTGTGTAGTTAGACAGCGTGTGTGTGTGAGATAGACAGTGTGTGTGTGTGTGTGATAGACAGGGTGTGTGTGATAGACAGGGTGTGTGTGTGTGTGTTAGACAGGGTGTGTGTGTGTGAGATAGACAGTGTGTGTGTGTGATAGACAGTGTGTGTGTGTGTGTGATAGACAGGGTGTGTGTGTGTGCGATAGACAGGGTGTGTGTGTGTGTGCTAGACAGGGTGTGTGTGTGTGAGATAAAGTGTGTGTGTGTGATAGACAGTGTCTTTGTGATAGACAGGGTGTGTGTGTGTGTGTGTTAGACAGGGTGTGTGTGTGTGAGATAGACAGTGTGTGTGTGTGATAGACAGTGTCTTTGTGATAGACAGGGTGTGTGTGTGATAGACAGGATGTGTGTGTGAGATAAACAGGGTGTGTCTGTGTGAGATAGACTGTGTGTGTGATAGACCGGGTGTGTGTAATAGACAGTCTGTGTGATAGTGTGATAGACAGGGTGTGTGTGTGATAGACAGGGTGTGTGTGTGTGTGATAGACCGGGTGTGTGTGTGTGTGATAGACAGGGTGTGTGTGTGTGTAGTTAGACAGCGTGTGTATGATAGACATGGTGTGTGTGATAGACAGTGTGTGTGTGATAGACAGTGTGTGATAGACAGTGTGTGTGTGTGTGATAGACAGTGTGTGTGTGATAGACAGTTTGTGTGTGATAGACACGGTGTGTGTGTCTGATAGGGTGTGTGTGATAGACAGTGTGTGTGTGATAGACACGGTGTGTGTGTCTGATAGGGTGTGTGTGTGTCATGGCCTGCGAGCAGCCACCATAACTACGCAATAGGGGAAGAAGTGGAGCTGCTTGGACTTGGCGATATCTGCAGACATTGCGTACGGTGTGAAAGAAGTTCAACAAACATCAACGTCGGCCTCTGTGGATGCAGTCGCCCTCCAACAACAACGGAGGGTGGAGGAGCGACGCTCACAACAGTGGAGCGGCGGGTGGCTAAAACGCATCCAGTTGGCACAGTAGGGGGCACGGGTGGTGCATCTGCCAGGCATCTCAGTCAGTCGACCCGTGGCACCTGCTGGGTCTGTCGCGTGACCTGCCAGCAGCGAACCTTCAACACGTCACGTGACCTCCTGCCAGCAGCGAACCTTCAACACGTCACGTGACCTGCCAGCAGCGATGCTTCAACACGTCACGTGATGTCACAGCGTCTCTTCAACACGTCACGTGATGTCACAGTGTCTCTTCAACACGTCAAGTGATGTCACAGTGTCTCTTCAACACGTCACGTGATGTCACAGCGTCTCTTTAACACGTCACATGATGTCACAGCGTCTCTTCAACACGTCACGTGATGTCACAGTGTCTCTTCCCTGGCTCAAGCATCGTGGAAGCGTCACGGTTATTTCGTGGCAGATGGCAGCTGCTGCTGCTGTTGTTTTTACACAAACATCAGCTTTATCCATTCCGCATCTGGGCGCAGCAGAACTGAGAGCTTCCTGTCCCAGACCTCACTTCGATCTTTCCAAGAAAGGGAACTCTCCAATCGAAGTGTTCGCCATCTGAGCTCTTAAACCAACCTTGCCTATACTCGGATTGTGGTTGGAAACGTAGTCAGAATTAACAACGTGTAAAGCTGACTGGCTATACAGGTTCAACAGGGCTGTACACAAACAGGTTATAAAAACACGGCGACATGATATAAACACGCTGCTCTCACAACATAATAGTAACTTGTAATAGGCATCGAAGAATTGTTGTTACCCTTTCTGGCAATGACACAGGAGGTGTTAGGAAGTGAAAACACCAAACAGAAACCTTTTGCACAGACAATGCATCATATCCTACCAGAGCATGATTGTGTTTGCATGATCACCACACGAACCGTGTGTGGTTAATGCAGACACGATTCACTGCTAAAGGTCTCTGGTGTTTTAGCTTCTTTACACCTCCTGTTTTTAGTGCCAGAAAGGGTAACACCAATTATATATTTTGATACTGGCAAAAAGATCCCACGTTGTATAGGCAGAGAAAGGCTCTCGGCTGAATTGTGTTGATTCGCCTTTAAAGCGTTACATCAGCAAGACGTGAGACTGTGGTAAGACGTGACCCAGTGTGCACTGTGGCAGTGAGTGGCATGTGCCCACCACCGTGAGGTTTAAACAGCCCCAGTCTCGTTGAGTTTAACTTGGCAGTGCTCTCTGCATGAGGGTGGCCGTGTTAGATCGAGATTCTTCCCTCACCGCATCCCATTTGATCAGAGCAAAATCAGTCCCAGCAACAGCCATTCATAGCACTTTGTCGATCCACACCTGGATGGAACAAATTGTTTGGTAATTCTGCGTTGGCAGCGGAGCACAAGGGCAGTGAGCAGAACAACGTCAATAACACCGCCTTCAAACGAAACGCGTGTAATAGGCGATGTTTCATCCAGTCTCCACTTAAATAACAAAACAAAAACACTCGTGTCTGGAGGCCTGCCCACGCTCTCGTGGTCATGGCGGTTGTTTGGCCCCACGTGACCCCACCAGGTATTGCGGTGAGTCACGTGGTTTCAGGTATCGCCCACACCACGTGGTAGCCACGCCACCCGTTTGAACTCGGGTGGTCGGGTTCACGGTGCTGATTGTTGCGGAGAGCCTCGACGTGGCAACTACCGCTGCCTGCCGCCCCAGCAGCATCGCTCACTCGTACCGCATGTCCATCGACGCCGATGTTTACACTCAGCATGCGAAATCATCGATGGCGCAACATGGTAACACTTGCACCTCGCAGCAAGAAGGAGCGGGGTTCGAGTTCCCGACATGGAGACTGAGAAAGAGAAGGGAGGGAAAGACAGCAGGAGCACAACGCCAGGAGAGAGGAGTGCTCGGAACGACACTGAGACGCTAAAGGAGCAATCCGCGCATCAGGTGACACTCACAGCACGTCTAACGAGGACAAGACGAGTTTAACTTTTTTTTATGTGGGAGTCGTTCAAGCCCCTGCAGTCCAAGTTGACTGACAGTCAAAGATGATATTCAAGCAAGTGTGCGTTCCAATACGTGGTGTGCCGTAGGTGAAGCTACAAATAGGGCAGGGTTCGTCTCGCGCTCAACAACAACGCCGAGTGTGTTAAGAGGCGATGCGTTCTGTCAGTCCTGCCGGCTGAACGGTATCCAGTTTGAATCTGAGGGCGCCTTCTCTCATTTCTGGTCCCATTCCCACCAGAGATTAAAACAAGGCCATGGCCAAGACGCGTCCCTGGGGCTTGCGAGCCACCGGCCAAGTGGTGAGCCACGGGACACATCTGGCATGCCGAGCTGGCAATATGTCGGGCAAATGTATCACCAAGAAAGAGACACACAGACCCGTCTCTACACAAACACCAAGAAAGAGACACACAAAGTCACCTTCATAGACCCGTCTCTACACGAACACCAAGAAAGAGACACACAGTCTCCTTCATAGACCCGTCTCTACACAAACACCAAGAAATAAACACACAAAGTCACCTTCATAGACCCGTCTCTAAACAAACACAACCCGTCACGTGCATCATTCCAGTGGCATTGATTCAAAACAAGGAACTCTGGAGCGGTGTTGACATACAGCGAGTGTCTCGTCAGCAAAGTCACGCTGATTTACATCAACCATGGTGAACTGGCGATCTTGCAGGCAAGGGCTCTCTCTGTGCCACGTAGGTCGCAGTGCATCGCTCAATCATAAACACCACAAAGACACGAGTCGCTTGGGTAGGCAATGGGCCGCGCTTCCCTGCAACAGTCACCGTGGATGCAGTGGCAGCAGCATTCTAGAATTGTACTTGAATACAAATTAGATAATGCGCACATTTATGGTTTTGAAGGGTTTGTCTGTCACTCAATAGCTATGAAAATGTATCACTATTCAAGTGTCAACATGAAACTATTCTTCTGTAAACATTAAAAACAAGGGATTTAGAGAAGATGTTGGCCAACTGGGCGCTGCAGTGGAGAGATGTCTCCTTCGCCTGGTAGGCAGGAGGTCGTGGGCTCCATCCCGACACTGACGCCTGCTGCTGTATATTGGAGTTTGTGTCTCTCTCCCCGTGGTCGCGTGGATTTTCCCCGGGTCCTCCTGTTTTCCCCTCCACATTAAGAAACACGTGGTACAAACACGCGTTTAGAGTATTTGGCTACTGCCATCAATGTCTACAGGAGCAGCCACTTCGTTGGGCCATCACTTGTGGCCAGGTCGCTTCTGAAAAAGAGCTGTATCGTTCAGTGGGCTTTACCTGTTAGAATACAACGTTTACTTTAACTTTTAACTGTATTGAGTTAAGTTGTTATTTGTCCACCACAATCAACGCAGAATCGTCGCACAATGTCGTGCTACGGGACGAACTTGGGGATTTCCAAAGGCGGGGCCACGGGTGGGGTGCTGTGAATAGAAAGACGCGGGCCGGGAGCCGCGTGTGGGTGGTGGGGGTCCCGGCCACGGCACGGGCGTGGACGCCAGCTCCAGGCAGCAGGGACATCCCCTGCGCCGCAGTGGCGGGACGGCGGATGGGGTCCGTGTCCTTGACACCGGGACCTCCCGTGGAGCTGGTCTCCCCATTCACCATCGGTTTGTCATCTGTGAGATGTGGCTGCCAGGCTTCCACTCGCCTGGGACCCCGTTTAAACCCACGGTGGCCTGGTCTCGGCGAGGTGATGGAAGTTGCACAGCGGAATTTCATCATCGCTTGCAGATGGAGTCGCGAACTCCTCCGAACCCCCTCCTCCTCTCGATGCCGAGGGGAAATCGGTGAGGTGCAGAACTGTGCCTCATGCAGCTGCTATGGGTGCATTGGGTAGGCAGTGCAGACATCCCCATAGACTGTTGCTGACAGAGGAGGCGTTCTGGCGAGAGAAAGCGACAGGCCCACTCCCACTGTCTATCACAAACATGCCGGAGAATGGTGGTGAGTGGTGGTGAGTGGTGGTGAGTGGTGATGAGTGGTGGTGAGTGGTTGTGAGTGGTGATGAGTGTTGGTGAGTGGTGATGAGTGGTGGTGAGTGGTGGTGAGTGGTGATGAATGGTGATGAGTGTTGAGTAGTGGTGAGTGGTGGTGAGTGGTGATGAGTGGTGATGAATGGTGGTGAGTGGTGATGAGTGGTGGTGAGTGGTGATGAGTGGTGGTGAGTGGTGGTGAGTGGTGATGAGTGGTGGTGAGTGGTGGTGATGAGTGGTGGTGAGTGGTGATGAGTGGTGGTGAGTGGTGATGAATGGTGGTGAGTGGTGATGAGTGGTGGTGAGTGGTGATGAGGGGTGGTGAGTGGTGATGAGTGGTGGTGAGTGGTGGTGAGTGGTGGTGAGTGGTGATGAGTGGTAGTGAGTGGTGGTGAGTGGTGGTGAGTGGTAGTGAGTGGTGATGAGTGGTGGTGAGTGATGGTGAATGGTGATGAGTGGTGATGAGTGGTGGTGAGTGGTGATGAGTGGTGGTGAGTGGTGGTGATGAGTGGTGGTGAGTGGTGATGAGTGGTGGTGAGTGGTGATGAGTGGTGGTGAGTGGTGATGAGTGGTGATGAGTGGTGGTGAGTGGTGGTGAGTGGTGATGAGTGGTGGTGAATGGTGATGAGTGGTGATGAGTGGTGGTGAGTGGTGATGAGTGGTGGTGAGTGGTGATGAGTGGTGGTGAGTTGTGGTGAGTGGTGATGAGTGGTGGTGAGTGGTGATGAATGATGAGTGGTGATGAGTGGTGGTGAGTGGTGGTGAGTGGTGATGAGTGGTGGTGAATGGTAGTTGCGGGTTGCTGAGGAGATGTAAAATGCCCCAGTAGCTCGCGATCACAAATCACTCTTTAATTCCATGAAACAAAGTAACTTGTATATCCACCATTGTTGCTCTCCTTAAGCAGACAACCGGTCATCTCCGACCCCCAGGAACAAGTTTGCAGGTTTCTCAAGTATCCCTGTGAGGTCTCGGGAGAGAGGAAATCCCTCAGCTCAGATGCCACCACAGGTTCATGGGGCAAGGCGGGCGCGACCCTACTGGGTGACTATGCAGGAGGCTCGTGATGGACCCTGCTGGGTGACTATGCAGGAGGCTCGTGATGGACCCTACTGGGTGACTATGGAGGAGGTTCGTGATGGACCCTACTGGGTGACTATGCAGGAGGCTCGTGATGGACCCTGCTGGGTGACTATGCAGGAGGCTCGTGATGGACCCTACTGGGTGACTATGGTGGAGGCTCGTGATGGACCCTACTGGGTGACTATGGAGGAGGCTCGTGATGGACCCTGCTGGGTGACTATGGAAGAGGCTCGTGATGGACCCTACTGGGTGACTATGGAGGAGGCTCATGATGGACCCTGCTGGGTGACTATGCAGGAGGCTCGTGATGGACCCTGCTGGGTGACTATGCAGGAGGCTCGTGGTGGACCCTACTGGGTGACTATGGAAGAGGCTCGTCATGGACCCTACTGGGTGACTATGGAGGAGGCTCGTGATGGACCCTGCAGGGTGACTATGGTGGAGGCTCGTGATGGACCCTGCTGGGTGACTATGGAGGAGGCTCGTGATGGACCCTGCTGGGTGACTATGGAGGAGGCTCGTGATGGACCCTACTGGGTGACTATGCAGGAGGCTCGTGATGGACCCTGCTGGGTGACTATGGAGGAGGCTCGTGATGGACCCTACTGGGTGACTATGCAGGAGGCTCGTGATGGACCCTACTGGGTGACTATGCAGGAGGCTCGTGATGGACCCTGCTGGGTGACTATGGAGGAGGCTCGTGATGGACCCTACTGGGTGACTATGGAGGCTCGTGATGGACCCTACTGGGTGACTATGGAGGAGGCTCGTGATGGACCCTGCTGGGTGACTATGGAGGAGGCTCGTGATGGACCCTACTGGGTGACTATGGAGGCTCGTGATGGACCCTACTGGGTGACTATGGTGGAGGCTCGTGATGGACCCTACTGGGTGACTATGGAAGAGGCTCGTCATGGACCCTACTGGGAAGTGGGAGGCAGTCGTCCTCCCACAAAGCAGAGGAGGGACACTCACAACAACGAGCATAGCAGCGGGTGGATAAAACGCAATTCATTGGTAGGTAGAGACCACAGGTGGTACTTCTGCCAGTCATCTTATTCAGTCAACCTTTGGCACCTGGGTCTGTTCCGCGACCTCCTGCCAGCGAGCCTTCAACACTTCACGTAGCCTCAAAGTGCACCTAGCCTGGCACAGGCGGTGTGATAACGTGACAGTCACTGAGTGGCGAATGGCGGTTGTTGTTGTCTGAGTGTATGGGGAGTGGCAGCGCAGCGGTTAGCGCTCTGCATTACGAACCCGGCCACACGAGTTCAATTCCTGCTCACGGCAACAGTGGATTTTTATCTGAACCGGTCATGGGCCTCCCCTAGGTCGACTCAGCCTCAAATGCGTACCTGGTACGATGTGTAAACATCGCAACTAGGGAGACAAAGGGGGGCCGCGCGTGGTGCTGGGCTGCTAGCCACCACCCACCGCCTCGTGTGCTCTGCGGGCATTCGTAGGTTCTGGCTAACAGCACTTGCCTCAAACGTCTGTTGAGGCTCTACGGGTCGTCTTTGTCTTGTGTGTGAGAGTTTGCTTGCGTCTCGACACGGATCGGGTCGGTTCCGCTTCTCTCGAGACGCGGCCATCGCCACGCACCTGGGCCAAGCAGAACTGACGACTTCCTGTCCCAGACCTCACTGCGATGTTTCCGAGAACGTGAACAACCGAATTACGAGGTATTCGTAATCTCAGCTCTAAGCCAACCTTCCCTATAATCTGTTTGCGGTTCGAATTGTATCCAGAAAAATACGAAAGTATAACAGATTGCTGCTGATATCGCTTCAGGATGGTTTTACACGTAGACTTTCGCGGGGTGAGATCGCGGAAACATTTTCACGCGATCTAACCCCCAACCCCACCCCTGTGTTATGGAGCTTCAGGATGGAATTACAAAATGAGGTTAGAAAACAAAGATCACGTGATGCGAACACCAGCAAACGTGAGACTTTGGCAAGACGTGACCCAGCATGCACTGCGGCAGTGAGTGGCACGTGCACACCACAGTGACCATTCAACATCCCCCGTCTCGTTGAGTTCAACTTGGCAGCGGTGCGTGAGGCTGCGGCTGGCGGTGTGGTCGTGGGAGCGGTGGTGCGGTGGTTAGCGCGCTGCTACGACCCGGCCACCCGGGTTCGAATCCCGCTCACGGCCAACACCAGTGACGATTGTCTGACCGGTCCTGGGCCTCCTCCCCTAGGTAGACTTAGCCTCAAATGAGTACCGAGTGCGATGTGTAAAAATCAGCACCAGGGATACAAAGGCGGCCGGGTGTGGTGGTGGCCACCGCTCTCCTCGTGTGCCGTGCCGGCCTTCATAGGTCCTCGTCACAACAGTCTATTGATGCTGCACGGGGGATCTAATGGATGAAGGCAAGGCCGCTCCATTTCGGTTTTGGGGTTATTTGGCCATTCTTGACCGCACTAGCCAGTGCGACGAGTCACGTGGGTTCAGGTATAACCCACACCACGTGTTAGCCATGCCACCGCTTGAACTCAGCTGGTCAGGTTCATAGTGCCGATGTTGCAGAGACCTCGGCGTGAAAACCACGGCTACCTCGCACTCCAGCAGCATAGCTCAGTAGTCAGGAGCCTCTACTGTCAAATGTTCCACTCACGAAATAATCGATATGGCAACACTTGCGCCTCACAGTAAGAAGCACCGTGGTTCGATTCCCGACTCGGGCGCCTTTTTGCGTGGAGTTTGTTTCTCCCCCCCCCCCTTCCCTGCACGAGCGTCCCCCAGTTCCCTGCTAAAGCTGAAACACAACAGAGAGGGGTGAGTGGTGTTGGACTAACATCCCAATGTTTACACATTGACGGCAGATCACTCGATTGGCACGACAGCAACATCGCCCCCTCCCGCCTGCGAAACCTTGACAGGAACCTCCTGAAAGAGAGTCTTGAGACTCGGCAAGGCTTGGCTGGGTCAAGGAGCGTAACGAGAAGAGGAAGAAGCAGCAGCAGCGAATGGAACTTCGAAGACGCATCGGGGCACGTGACCAGCGTGGGCAGCCCCCAGCCTCTCACCCGGACACAGCTCGCACCCAGTCTCAAGCCCGCAGGCGCGGGTGGGAGTGAGAGGTCAACCAGCGGCGAGCCGCTGGTTGACCTCTCACCTGCAGGTGCGAGCTGGGTGGGGGAGGTCAACCAGCGAGTCACTGGTTGACCTCTCACCTGCAGGTGCGAGTGGGAGGTCAACCAGCGACTCGCTGGTTGACCTCCCACCTGCAGGTGCGGGTGGGTGTGGGAGGTCAACCAGCGACTCGCCGCTGGTTGACCTCCCACCTGCAGGTGCGAGTGGGAGTGGGAGGTCAACCAGCGAGTCGCTGCTGGAGCGCTGCGCCTGTGCGTTCGGGCGGGACGACTCTGAGTGGGCAGTCGGAGGCAGTCGCCCTCCAACAACCAGCGGAGGAGGGCAGAGGAGCGACGCTCACAACAACGAGCGGAGCGCCGCGCAGCTAAAGCACATCAAGTGGTGTCAGTCACCTCAGTCAGGTTAACAAGTCGTGGGCTTTGGTGACCAATATCATCCATAATAGAGGTGTTTGGGTTAGATCGCGTAAATGTATAAATGTGTCGTTAAAACCCACCACCACCCGACACAGCCAACTCGTAAGGGTTGTCACGGTAACAGAACGTGGCCAATTCGTCACTCGTACAGCAACACCGGTAGTGTGTTTGGAGAGCCAAGCCACAACACCTCAGCCAGTCAATCCATGGCACCAGCTGGGTCTGCCCCGTCACCTCCTGCCAGCGAGCCTTCGACACTTCACGTGGCCGCAAAGTGCACCTAGCCTGGCACAATGTATATGTGGTGAACTTCCTCCGCACCGTACGTAGCCACACGCGGGGGAAGGACGTCACCGCCACTTAGTGGCGAATGGCGGTTGTTGTTGCGCATTGTTGTTGCGCATTGTTGTTGCCCATTGTTGTTGTTGCGCATTGTTGTTGCGCATCGTTGTTGTTGCCCGTTGTTGTTGCGCATTGTTGTTGTTGCCCATTGTTGTTGTTCCGCATTGTTGTTGTTGCGCATTGTTGCTGTTGCCCATTGTTGTTGCGCATTATTGTTGCGCATTGTTGTTGTTGCCAAATTGTTGTTGTTGCGCATTGTTGTTGTTGCCAAATTGTTGTTGTTGCGCATTGTTCCCTGGGCCCCTTCCCTTGGACCCCGAGCTGGCATCGTAGACGAGACCCAAAGTGGAGCCTTGAAACGCGATGCGTGCGGATCATTGCCTCGTCCTCGTCCTGCTGCTGCTGCTGCTGCCCGACAGCCACCAGCCCTCCCTCTCGTCCTTCTCGCTTCAGGGACTCATCAGAGGGATGAGACATCAAAGGAAAGACGTCGGACTAGCGACCCCACGCCGCTTTTTTATTTCAATGTGAACAATCTTCAATGTGAACAATCTTCAATGTGAACAATCTTCAATGTGAACAATCTTCAATGGGAATAATCTTCAATGGGAACAATCTTCAATGTGAACAATCTTCAATGTGAACAATCTTCAATGTGAACAATCTTCAATGTGAACAATCTTCAATGGGAACAATCTTCAATGTGAACAATCTTCAATGTGAACAATCTTCAATGTGAACTATCTTCAATGTGAACAATCTTGATTTGACGCTTTCGTGACTGCAGGAATCCATACTCTTTGGTTCTTTCGGTAAAGTCACGTAGTAGGTAGAAATAATAATAATGTGAACATCGGATTCGCACCGAAAACAACCTCGTAAGGCAAACATCGATGTCTTCTCCATGCATCACGTTGGTGATTTTACTCAATGGCCGTGTTGACAAGAACACAGCCACGGACGTAAAAGTATTCACGGGCGATGGGTGCTGTGGGAGAAAGTAACGACGAACGAGTCGCGTGAGAGCAAAGCACGGAGCAGTCACGGGGCACAGCAAAACTGCCGTCGAAGGCTCAGCGAGGCACGGCGACGTTCCGTGACTCAACAGATAACTCTTCACGAGGTGGAGCGACTGACGGGGCTGCGCCGATGCCATCGCAGCGACGGCCGCTCCGTCGAGCCGCGCGCTCCACACGCGGCCGATCCGCCGCTGGGTGGCCGTGCCGGTTCCAAGGGGGGTGATTGGCGATACTTCAGCACGCCGATCGATTGATCAGCGCGGGTAGTGGGGCTGGAGGGAATCCGAGAGTCGAGTTGGATCGCGTGGCCGCGTGGCACATCGGTGGCTCGCTCTGAAGCGGTCTCTGCCGCCTCCCCGCCCTGGTTATCGCTGCGCCGCCTGCTTCACAGAGGAGGACGCTGGAGACGCCGTGGCGTCATCCGCGAGAGGCGCCCGCTGTGAGCCGGCGTCGCGGTACCAAATTTGCCAAATTGGTAAAATTATCCCGCAAAAGACTCCGCAGTTGGAGTATCGCGATCATTGACCGCCCACTGAGAACGCACGGCAGGACCCTCTTGAAAGAGAGCCGCGAGACTCAGTGAGACTATCCAGGCTAAACACAAACTACAGTACAACAACGATAATGGAATAGTTCATTATAATCAGTTAATTATAATTATCATTAACACGAACTAAAGGTTTCACCCGAGTCAGTGTCTCGCGGCGCCAAGGACTGCCCAGTGCGTGAGTGTGAGGAGCGGTGGCGCAGTGGTTAGCGCGCTGTGTGGGTGTGGGGAGTGGTGGCGCAGTGGTTAGCGCACTGTGTGGGTGTGGGGAGCGGTGGCGCAGTGGTTAGCGCACTGTGTGTGTCGGGAGCGGTGGCGCAGTGGTTAGCGCACTGTGTGGGTGTGGGGAGCGGTGGCGCAGTGGTTAGCGCACTGTGTGTGTTGGGAGCGGTGGCGCAGTGGTTAGCGCACTGTGTTTGTCGGGAGCGGTGGCGCAGTGGTTAGCGCACTCTGTGGGTGTGGGGAGCGGTGGCGCAGTGGTTAGCGCGCTGTGTGGGTGTGGGGAGTGGTGGCGCAGTGGTTAGCGCACTGTGTGGGTGTGGGGAGCGGTGGCGCAGTGGTTAGCGCACTGTGTGTGTTGGGAGCGGTGGCGCAGTGGTTAGCGCACTGTGTGGGGAGCGGTGGCGCAGTGGTTAGCGCACTGTGTGTTTGTCGGGAGCGGTGGCGCAGTGGTTAGCGCACTGTGTGGGTGTGGGGAGCGGTGGCGCAGTGGTTAGCGCGCTGTGTGGGTGTGGGGAGTGGTGGCGCAGTGGTTAGCGCACTGTGTGGGTGTGGGGAGCGGTGGCGCAGTGGTTAGCGCACTGTGTGTGTTGGGAGCGGTGGCGCAATGGTTAGCGCAGTGTGTGTGTGGGGAGCGGTGGCGCAGTGGTTAGCGCACTGTGTGGGTGTGGGGAGCGGTGGCGCAGTGGTTAGCGCGCTGTGTGTGTGGGGAGCGGTGGCGCAGTGGTTAGCGTGCTGTGTGGGTCTGGGGAGCGGTGGCGTAGTGGTTAGCGCACTGTGTGGGTGTGGGGAGCGGTGGCGCAGTGGTTAGCGCACTGTGTGGGTGTGGGGAGTGGTGGCGCAGTGGTTAGCGCACTGTGTGAGTGTGGGGAGCGGTGGCGCAGTGGTTAGCGCACTGTGTGGGTGTGGGGAGCGGTGGCGCAGTGGTTAGCGCACTGTGTGGGTGTGGGGAGTGGTGGCGCAGTGGTTAGCGCTCCGCTACAAAACCAGCAGAGTCCCGAGTTCGATTCCCGCCCACGGCCACCACCACGAGTGGCGAATTAATTATCTGAACCTTCTCCCCAAGGTCGACTCAGCCTCAAATGAGTAGCTGGTGCTGCGTGTAAAACATCGCAACGAGGGAGACAAAGGCGGCCGGGCGTGTTGCTGGCCACCCACCCCGTCGTGTGCCCTGACTGCCTTCATGGGAGCTAACAGGACTTGCCCCAAGGCCTGTGGAGGCTATACGGGGGATCTTTGTTGTTTTGCAGCCTTCAGCGTGCCACGGAATCTGGGCACAGAGCCCCGGCAGGTTGGGTTACTCAGCCCGCCCGCCCGCCCGCCAGCCACTTAATATTTAATCCCGGCGCTCATTACTCCCGCCCGGCAGGCCACAGTGGCAGCCCCCGCCTGGACAATGCTCCCACATGTGGGTCGGGGCCAGGCGGGACGGGTCGCTCAGCCCGAGGGGCCCTCCACCAGCTGAATGCTACAGCTGGGCCACGTCTGCCACTTCTTGGGAGGAGAACTGCTCAGTTCATCGCGCAGCCTTTGCCCCTCGGCTCGGCTCGATGAGTCTTGGACGGTTGCCACTGACTCGAAGGGATCCGCAATGCGCTGCGTGGTTGTCGGCTCTGGGTGGACGTTGGTGACCCGTGGCTCGTGAACGCACCGCCCGTGAAGGTAATGTTCGGTACTCTTATCTCGTTCTTCCTTCGTGCTGTGAGTCTCCTCCCCTTGCGCACGATGGCAGCCACGTGACGATGTCGACGTCTGCTGCTGGCCACGACGAGAGGGCTTCAGCGTCGCAGACCACGGCGCTTCACTACACGGGCCACAGTCTGGGTCGCATGGCCACGATCACACCACTGATTTCTTGTCTGACATGTATCTCTGTGTATCTATAAGAGTATCTCGATGAGTCCTTTATGCATCTCCGTGCCCCTATGGGTTTACTCTCTGGGTCCATAGTCTGCCTCGCATGGCCACAGTCGCGCTGCTGCGGCGGCGTCAGACTTACATTTGGGATCCGTGCACGAGACGCGCGAGGGGGCTGCCCCCCAGCGTGACTCGCTACCCCCACCCCCCCCCCCAGGGTGAGTCGCTACCCCCACCCCCCCCCCAGCGTGAGTCGCTGCCCCCCCCCCAGGGTGAGTCGCTACCCCCCCCAGGGTGAGTCGCTACCCCCCCCCCAGGGTGAGTCGCTACCCCCCCCCCCCAGGGTGAGTCGCTACCCCCCAGGGTGAGTCGCTACCCCCCCCCCCCCAGGGTGAGTCGCTACCCCCCAGGGTGAGTCGCTACCCCCCCCCCCCCCAGGGTGAGTCGCTACCCCCCAGGCGAGCACTGCCCCAGCACTGCCCCAGTGCTCGCCTCGGCAAAGGCAGCGGCCGTGAGGGGAGCTGCGCCCTGAGGCGTCACAGAGCGAGATGTGAACTCCCTCGCCTGGTGTGCAGGAGATGTGAACTCCCTCGCCTGGTGTGCAGGAGATGTGAACTCCCTCGCCTGGTGTGCAGGAGATGTGAACTCCCTCGCCTGGTGTGCAGGAGATGTGAACTCCCTCGCCTGGTGTGCAGGAGATGTGAACTCCCTCGCCTGGTGTGCAGGAGATGTGAACTCCCTCGCCTGGTGTGCAGGAGATGTGAACTCCCTCGCCTGGTGTGCAGGAGATGTGAACTCCCTCGCCTGGTGTGCAGGAGATGTGAACTCCCTCGCCTGGTGTGCAGGAGATGTGAACTCCCTCGCCTGGTGTGCAGGAGATGTGAACTCCCTCGCCTGGTGTGCAGGAGATGTGAACTCCCTCGCCTGGTGTGCAGGAGATGTGAACTCCCTCGCCTGGTGTGCAGGAGATGTGAACTCCCTCGCCTGGTGTGCAGGAGATGTGAACTCCCTCGCCTGGTGTGCAGGAGATGTGAACTCCCTCACCTGGTGTGCAGGAGATGTGAACTCCCTCGCCTGGTGTGCAGGAGATGTGAACTCCCTCGCCTGGTGTGCAGGAGATGTGAACTCCCTCACCTGGTGTGCAGGAGATGTGAACTCCCTCGCCTGGTGTGCAGGAGATGTGAACTCCCTCGCCTGCTGTGCAGGAGATGTGAACTCCCTCGCCTGGTGTGCAGGAGATGTGAACTCCCTCGCCTGGTGTGCAGGAGATGTGAACTCCCTCGCCTGGTGTGCAGGAGATGTGAACTCCCTCGCCTGCTGTGCAGGAGATGTGAACTCCCTCGCCTGGTGTGCAGGAGATGTGAACTCCCTCGCCTGGTGTGCAGGAGATGTGAACTCCCTCGCCTGGTGTGCAGGAGATGTGAACTCCCTCGCCTGGTGTGCAGGAGATGTGAACTCCCTCGCCTGGTGTGCAGGAGATGTGAACTCCCTCGCCTGCTGTGCAGGAGATGTGAACTCCCTCGCCTGGTGTGCAGGAGATGTGAACTCCCTCGCCTGGTGTGCAGGAGATGTGAACTCCCTCGCCTGGTGTGCAGGAGATGTGAACTCCCTCACCTGGTGTGCAGGAGATGTGAACTCCCTCGCCTGGTGTGCAGGAGATGTGAACTCCCTCGCCTGGTGTGCAGGAGATGTGAACTCCCTCGCCTGGTGTGCAGGAGATGTGAACTCCCTCGCCTGGTGTGCAGGAGATGTGAACTCCCTCGCCTGGTGTGCAGGAGATGTGAACTCCCTCGCCTGCTGTGCAGGAGATGTGAACTCCCTCGCCTGGTGTGCAGGAGATGTGAACTCCCTCACCTGGTGTGCAGGAGATGTGAACTCCCTCGCCTGGTGTGCAGGAGATGTGAACTCCCTCGCCTGGTGTGCAGGAGATGTGAACTCCCTCGCCTGCTGTTCAGGAGATGTGAACTCCCTCGCCTGGTGTGCAGGAGATGTGAACTCCCTCGCCTGGGTGTGCAGGAGATGTGAACTCCCTCGCCTGGTGTGCAGGAGATGTGAACTCCCTCACCTTGGGTGCAGGAGATGTGAACTCCCTCGCCTGGTGTGCAGGAGATGTGAACTCCCTCGCCTGGTGTGCAGGAGATGTGAACTCCCTCGCCTGCTGTGCAGGAGATGTGAACTCCCTTGCCTGGTGTGCAGGAGATGTGAACTCCCTCGCCTGCTGTGCAGGAGATGTGAACTCCCTCGCCTGGTGTGCAGGAGATGTGAACTCCCTCGCCTGGTGTGCAGGAGATGTGAACTCCCTCGCCTGGTGTGCAGGAGATGTGAACTCCCTCACCTGGTGTGCAGGAGATGTGAACTCCCTCGCCTGGTGTGCAGGAGATGTGAACTCCCTCGCCTGGTGTGCAGGAGATGTGAACTCCCTCGCCTGGTGTGCAGGAGATGTGAACTCCCTCGCCTGGTGTGCAGGAGATGTGAACTCCCTCGCCTGGTGTGCAGGAGATGTGAACTCCCTCACCTGGTGTGCAGGAGATGTGAACTCCCTCGCCTGGTGTGCAGGAGATGTGAACTCCCTCGCCTGGTGTGCAGGAGATGTGAACTCCCTCGCCTGGTGTGCAGGAGATGTGAACTCCCTCGCCTGGTGTGCAGGAGATGTGAACTCCCTCACCTAGTGTGCAGGAGATGTGAACTCCCTCGCCTGGTGTGCAGGAGATGTGAACTCCCTCGCCTGGTGTGCAGGAGATGTGAACTCCCTCGCCTAGTGTGCAGGAGATGTGAACTCCCTCGCCTGGTGTGCAGGAGATGTGAACTCCCTCGCCTGCTGTGCAGGAGATGTGAACTCCCTCGCCTGGTGTGCAGGAGATGTGAACTCCCTCGCCTGGTGTGCAGGAGATGTGAACTCCCTCACCTGGTGTGCAGGAGATGTGAACTCCCTCGCCTGGTGTGCAGGAGATGTGAACTCCCTCGCCTGCTGTGCAGGAGATGTGAACTCCCTCGCCTGGTGTGCAGGAGATGTGAACTCCCTCGCCTGGTGTGCAGGAGATGTGAACTCCCTCGCCTGGTGTGCAGGAGATGTGAACTCCCTCGCCTGGTGTGCAGGAGATGTGAACTCCCTCGCCTGGTGTGCAGGAGATGTGAACTCCCTCACCTGGTGTGCAGGAGATGTGAACTCCCTCGCCTGGTGTGCAGGAGATGTGAACTCCCTCGCCTGGTGTGCAGGAGATGTGAACTCCCTCGCCTGGTGTGCAGGAGATGTGAACTCCCTCGCCTGGTGTGCAGGAGATGTGAACTCCCTCGCCTAGTGTGCAGGAGATGTGAACTCCCTCGCCTGCTGTGCAGGAGATGTGAACTCCCTCGCCTGGTGTGCAGGAGATGTGAACTCCCTCGCCTGGTGTCCAGGAGATGTGAACTCCCTCACCTGGTGTGCAGGAGATGTGAACTCCCTCGCCTGGTGTGCAGGAGATGTGAACTCCCTCGCCTGCTGTGCAGGAGATGTGAACTCCCTCGCCTGGTGTGCAGGAGATGTGAACTCCCTCGCCTGCTGTGCAGGAGATGTGAACTCCCTCGCCTGGTGTGCAGGAGATGTGAACTCCCTCGCCTGGTGTGCAGGAGATGTGAACTCCCTCGCCTGGTGTGCAGGAGATGTGAACTCCCTCGCCTGGTGTGCAGGAGATGTGAACTCCCTCACCTAGTGTGCAGGAGATGTGAACTCCCTCGCCTGGTGTGCAGGAGATGTGAACTCCCTCGCCTGCTGTGCAGGAGATGTGAACTCCCTCGCCTGGTGTGCAGGAGATGTGAACTCCCTCGCCTGGTGTGCAGGAGATGTGAACTCCCTCGCCTGGTGTGCAGGAGATGTGAACTCCCTCACCTGGTGTGCAGGAGATGTGAACTCCCTCGCCTGGTGTGCAGGAGATGTGAACTCCCTCGCCTGGTGTGCAGGAGATGTGAACTCCCTCGCCTGGTGTGCAGGAGATGTGAACTCCCTCGCCTGGTGTGCAGGAGATGTGAACTCCCTCGCCTGGTGTGCAGGAGATGTGAACTCCCTCGCCTGCTGTGCAGGAGATGTGAACTCCCTCGCCTGGTGTGCAGGAGATGTGAACTCCCTCACCTGGTGTGCAGGAGATGTGAACTCCCTCGCCTGGTGTGCAGGAGATGTGAACTCCCTCGCCTGGTGTGCAGGAGATGTGAACTCCCTCGCCTGCTGTTCAGGAGATGTGAACTCCCTCGCCTGGTGTGCAGGAGATGTGAACTCCCTCGCCTGGGTGTGCAGGAGATGTGAACTCCCTCGCCTGGTGTGCAGGAGATGTGAACTCCCTCACCTTGGGTGCAGGAGATGTGAACTCCCTCGCCTGGTGTGCAGGAGATGTGAACTCCCTCGCCTGGTGTGCAGGAGATGTGAACTCCCTCGCCTGCTGTGCAGGAGATGTGAACTCCCTTGCCTGGTGTGCAGGAGATGTGAACTCCCTCGCCTGCTGTGCAGGAGATGTGAACTCCCTCGCCTGGTGTGCAGGAGATGTGAACTCCCTCGCCTGGTGTGCAGGAGATGTGAACTCCCTCGCCTGGTGTGCAGGAGATGTGAACTCCCTCACCTGGTGTGCAGGAGATGTGAACTCCCTCGCCTGGTGTGCAGGAGATGTGAACTCCCTCGCCTGGTGTGCAGGAGATGTGAACTCCCTCGCCTGGTGTGCAGGAGATGTGAACTCCCTCGCCTGGTGTGCAGGAGATGTGAACTCCCTCGCCTGGTGTGCAGGAGATGTGAACTCCCTCACCTGGTGTGCAGGAGATGTGAACTCCCTCGCCTGGTGTGCAGGAGATGTGAACTCCCTCGCCTGGTGTGCAGGAGATGTGAACTCCCTCGCCTGGTGTGCAGGAGATGTGAACTCCCTCGCCTGGTGTGCAGGAGATGTGAACTCCCTCACCTAGTGTGCAGGAGATGTGAACTCCCTCGCCTGGTGTGCAGGAGATGTGAACTCCCTCGCCTGGTGTGCAGGAGATGTGAACTCCCTCGCCTAGTGTGCAGGAGATGTGAACTCCCTCGCCTGGTGTGCAGGAGATGTGAACTCCCTCGCCTGCTGTGCAGGAGATGTGAACTCCCTCGCCTGGTGTGCAGGAGATGTGAACTCCCTCGCCTGGTGTGCAGGAGATGTGAACTCCCTCACCTGGTGTGCAGGAGATGTGAACTCCCTCGCCTGGTGTGCAGGAGATGTGAACTCCCTCGCCTGCTGTGCAGGAGATGTGAACTCCCTCGCCTGGTGTGCAGGAGATGTGAACTCCCTCGCCTGGTGTGCAGGAGATGTGAACTCCCTCGCCTGGTGTGCAGGAGATGTGAACTCCCTCGCCTGGTGTGCAGGAGATGTGAACTCCCTCGCCTGGTGTGCAGGAGATGTGAACTCCCTCACCTGGTGTGCAGGAGATGTGAACTCCCTCGCCTGGTGTGCAGGAGATGTGAACTCCCTCGCCTGGTGTGCAGGAGATGTGAACTCCCTCGCCTGGTGTGCAGGAGATGTGAACTCCCTCGCCTGGTGTGCAGGAGATGTGAACTCCCTCGCCTAGTGTGCAGGAGATGTGAACTCCCTCGCCTGCTGTGCAGGAGATGTGAACTCCCTCGCCTGGTGTGCAGGAGATGTGAACTCCCTCGCCTGGTGTCCAGGAGATGTGAACTCCCTCACCTGGTGTGCAGGAGATGTGAACTCCCTCGCCTGGTGTGCAGGAGATGTGAACTCCCTCGCCTGCTGTGCAGGAGATGTGAACTCCCTCGCCTGGTGTGCAGGAGATGTGAACTCCCTCGCCTGCTGTGCAGGAGATGTGAACTCCCTCGCCTGGTGTGCAGGAGATGTGAACTCCCTCGCCTGGTGTGCAGGAGATGTGAACTCCCTCGCCTGGTGTGCAGGAGATGTGAACTCCCTCGCCTGGTGTGCAGGAGATGTGAACTCCCTCACCTAGTGTGCAGGAGATGTGAACTCCCTCGCCTGGTGTGCAGGAGATGTGAACTCCCTCGCCTGCTGTGCAGGAGATGTGAACTCCCTCGCCTGGTGTGCAGGAGATGTGAACTCCCTCGCCTGGTGTGCAGGAGATGTGAACTCCCTCGCCTGGTGTGCAGGAGATGTGAACTCCCTCGCCTGGTGTGCAGGAGATGTGAACTCCCTCGCCTGCTGTGCAGGAGATGTGAACTCCCTCGCCTGGTGTGCAGGAGATGTGAACTCCCTCGCCTGGTGTGCAGGAGATGTGAACTCCCTCGCCTGCTGTGCAGGAGATGTGAACTCCCTCGCCTGGTGTGCAGGAGATGTGAACTCCCTCACCTGGTGTGCAGGAGATGTGAACTCCCTCGCCTGGTGTGCAGGAGATGTGAACTCCCTCGCCTGCTGTGCAGGAGATGTGAACTCCCTCGCCTGGTGTGCAGGAGATGTGAACTCCCTCGCCTAGTGTGCAGGAGATGTGAACTCCCTCGCCTGGTGTGCAGGAGATGTGAACTCCCTCGCCTGCTGTGCAGGAGATGTGAACTCCCTCGCCTGGTGTGCAGGAGATGTGAACTCCCTCGCCTGGTGTGCAGGAGATGTGAACTCCCTCACCTGGTGTGCAGGAGATGTGAACTCCCTCGCCTGGTGTGCAGGAGATGTGAACTCCCTCGCCTGCTGTGCAGGAGATGTGAACTCCCTCGCCTGGTGTGCAGGAGATGTGAACTCCCTCGCCTGGTGTGCAGGAGATGTGAACTCCCTCGCCTGGTGTGCAGGAGATGTGAACTCCCTCGCCTGGTGTGCAGGAGATGTGAACTCCCTCGCCTGGTGTGCAGGAGATGTGAACTCCCTCACCTGGTGTGCAGGAGATGTGAACTCCCTCGCCTGGTGTGCAGGAGATGTGAACTCCCTCGCCTGGTGTGCAGGAGATGTGAACTCCCTCGCCTGGTGTGCAGGAGATGTGAACTCCCTCACCTGGTGTGCAGGAGATGTGAACTCCCTCGCCTGGTGTGCAGGAGATGTGAACTCCCTCGCCTGCTGTGCAGGAGATGTGAACTCCCTCGCCTGGTGTGCAGGAGATGTGAACTCCCTCGCCTGCTGTGCAGGAGATGTGAACTCCCTCGCCTGGTGTGCAGGAGATGTGAACTCCCTCGCCTGGTGTGCAGGAGATGTGAACTCCCTCGCCTGGTGTGCAGGAGATGTGAACTCCCTCGCCTGGTGTGCAGGAGATGTGAACTCCCTCACCTAGTGTGCAGGAGATGTGAACTCCCTCGCCTGGTGTGCAGGAGATGTGAACTCCCTCGCCTGATGTGCAGGAGATGTGAACTCCCTCACCTAGTGTGCAGGAGATGTGAACTCCCTCGCCTGGTGTGCAGGAGATGTGAACTCCCTCGCCTGCTGTGCAGGAGATGTGAACTCCCTCGCCTGGTGTGCAGGAGATGTGAACTCCCTCGCCTGGTGTGCAGGAGATGTGAACTCCCTCGCCTGGTGTGCAGGAGATGTGAACTCCCTCACCTGGTGTGCAGGAGATGTGAACTCCCTCGCCTGGTGTGCAGGAGATGTGAACTCCCTCGCCTGGTGTGCAGGAGATGTGAACTCCCTCGCCTGCTGTGCAGGAGATGTGAACTCCCTCGCCTGGTGTGCAGGAGATGTGAACTCCCTCACCTGGTGTGCAGGAGATGTGAACTCCCTCGCCTGGTGTGCAGGAGATGTGAACTCCCTCGCCTGCTGTGCAGGAGATGTGAACTCCCTCGCCTGGTGTGCAGGAGATGTAAACTCCCTCGCCTGGTGTGCAGGAGATGTGAACTCCCTCGCCTGGTGTGCAGGAGATGTGAACTCCCTCGCCTGGTGTGCAGGAGATGTGAACTCCCTCGCCTGGTGTGCAGGAGATGTGAACTCCCTCGCCTGGTGTGCAGGAGATGTGAACTCCCTCGCCTGGTGTGCAGGAGATGTGAACTCCCTCGCCTGGTGTGCAGGAGATGTGAACTCCCTCGCCTGGTGTGCAGGAGATGTGAACTCCCTCGCCTGGTGTGCAGGAGATGTGAACTCCCTCGCCTGGTGTGCAGGAGATGTGAACTCCCTCGCCTGGTGTGCAGGAGATGTGAACTCCCTCGCCTGGTGTGCAGGAGATGTGAACTCCCTCGCCTGGTGTGCAGGAGATGTGAACTCCCTCGCCTGGTGTGCAGGAGATGTGAAATCCCTCGCCTGGTGTGCAGGAGATGTGAACTCCCTCGCCTGCTGTGCAGGAGATGTGAACTCCCTCGCCTGGTGTGCAGGAGATGTGAACTCCCTCGCCTGGTGTGCAGGAGATGTGAACTCCCTCACCTGGTGTGCAGGAGATGTGAACTCCCTCGCCTGGTGTGCAGGAGATGTGAACTCCCTCGCCTGCTGTGCAGGAGATGTGAACTCCCTCGCCTGGTGTGCAGGAGATGTGAACTCCCTCGCCTGGTGTGCAGGAGATGTGAACTCCCTCGCCTGGTGTGCAGGAGATGTGAACTCCCTCACCTGGTGTGCAGGAGATGTGAACTCCCTCGCCTGGTGTGCAGGAGATGTGAACTCCCTCGCCTGGTGTGCAGGAGATGTGAACTCCCTCGCCTGGTGTGCAGGAGATGTGAACTCCCTCGCCTGGTGTGCAGGAGATGTGAACTCCCTCGCCTGGTGTGCAGGAGATGTGAACTCCCTCACCTGCTGTGCAGGAGATGTGAACTCCCTCGCCTGCTGTGCAGGAGATGTGAACTCCCTCGCCTGGTGTGCAGGAGATGTGAACTCCCTCGCCTGCTGTGCAGGAGATGTGAACTCCCTCGCCTGGTGTGCAGGAGATGTGAACTCCCTCGCCTGGTGTGCAGGAGATGTGAACTCCCTCGCCTGGTGTGCAGGAGATGTGAACTCCCTCGCCTGGTGTGCAGGAGATGTGAACTCCCTCGCCTGGTGTGCAGGAGATGTGAACTCCCTCGCCTGGTGTGCAGGAGATGTGAACTCCCTCGCCTGGTGTGCAGGAGATGTGAACTCCCTCACCTAGTGTGCAGGAGATGTGAACTCCCTCGCCTGGTGTGCAGGAGATGTGAACTCCCTCGCCTGCTGTGCAGGAGATGTGAACTCCCTCGCCTGGTGTGCAGGAGATGTGAACTCCCTCACCTGGTGTGCAGGAGATGTGAACTCCCTCGCCTGGTGTGCAGGAGATGTGAACTCCCTCGCCTGGTGTGCAGGAGATGTGAACTCCCTCGCCTGGTGTGCAGGAGATGTGAACTCCCTCGCCTGGTGTGCAGGAGATGTGAACTCCCTCGCCTGGTGTGCAGGAGATGTGAACTCCCTCGCCTGCTGTGCAGGAGATGTGAACTCCCTCGCCTGGTGTGCAGGAGATGTGAACTCCTTCGCCTGGTGTGCAGGAGATGTGAACTCCTTCGCCTGGTGTGCAGGAGATGTGAACTCCCTCACCTGGTGTGCAGGAGATGTGAACTCCCTCGCCTGGTGTGCAGGAGATGTGAACTCCCTCGCCTGGTGTGCAGGAGATGTGAACTCCCTCGCCTGGTGTGCAGGAGATGTGAACTCCCTCGCCTGGTGTGCAGGAGATGTGAACTCCTTCACCTGGTGTGCAGGAGATGTGAACTCCCTCGCCTGGTGTGCAGGAGATGTGAACTCCCTCGCCTGCTGTGCAGGAGATGTGAACTCCCTCGCCTGCTGTGCAGGAGATGTGAACTCCCTCGCCTGGTGTGCAGGAGATGTGAACTCCCTCGCCTGCTGTGCAGGAGATGTGAACTCCCTCGCCTTGTGTGCAGGAGGTCGCGGGTTCGATCGCCACCCTGACGACGCCTGCTGCTGCTCTATACTTGGAGTTTGTGTCTCTCTCTACCCCGTGGTCGCGTGGATTTTTCACGGGGTCCTCCGGTTTTCCCTTTCCACATTTAGAATCGACGTGCGGGTATATGCATGGTGCTTAAAAAAATGTTAACACTTAGGAGAATTTGCAACAACACCACGTGACATGTACTGCCTCCTGGCTCTGGAGACCACCTGGAGAAGATTCCAGGCAATGTGTTGACAATGATGGCGAACACGTGGAGACTCTTTGACTTTTTGAAGCTATTACCATACAATTTTTTTTATCACGTCACAGTGAATTATTTATCCGTTCTTTTTCCATTTAAAACGATAGTCCCATATAAATGTTAACATTTTTTGAAGCACCTTGTATATATTGGAGGTGCGCTCAGATTATTGGGCTGCTTCTACAAATTTCCACATGCGAAGCCACTTCGCTAAGCCATGACGTGTGGCCAGGTCGCTTCTGAAAAAGATGCTCTACAGCTGAGTGGGACTTGCCTGCTACAGTCAGAACATAGTGTCATAGTTTAGTTGTCGTGGAGACTTGCCTGCTACAGTCAGAACAAAGTGTCATAGTTTAGTTGTCGTGGATAGTTGCCTGTTACAGTCATACCATAGTGTCATAGTTTAGTTGTCGTGGAGACTTGCCTGTTACAGTCAGAACAAAGTGTCATAGTTTAGTTGTCGTGGAACTTGCCTGTTACAGTCAGAACATAGTGTCATAGTTTAGTTGTCGTGAGACTTGCCTGTTACAGTCAGAACATAGTGTCATAGTTTAGTTGTCGTGAGACTTGCCTGTTACAGTCAGAACAAAGTGTCATAGTTTAGTTGTTGTGGAGACTTGCTTGCTACAGTCAGAACATAGTGTCATAGTTTAGTTGTCGTGGAACTTGCCTGTTACAGTCAGAACAAAGTGTCATAGTTTAGTTGTCGCGGAGAGTTGCCTGTTACAGTCAGAACAAAGTGTCATAGTTTAGTTGTTGTGGAGACTTGCTTGCTACAGTCAGAACATAGTGTCATAGTTTAGTTGTCGTGGAGAGTTGCCTGCTACAGTCAGAACAAAGTGTCATAGTTTAGTTGTCGTGGAGAGTTGCCTGTTACAGTCAGAACATAGTGTCATAGTTTAGTTGTCGTGGAGAGTTGCCTGTTACAGTCAGAACAAAGTGTCATAGTTTAGTTGTTGTGGAGACTTGCTTGCTACAGTCAGAACATAGTGTCATAGTTTAGTTGTCGTGAGACTTGCCTGCTACAGTCAGAACATAGTGTCATAGTTTAGTTGTCATGGAGACTTGCCTGCTACAGTCAGAACAAAGTGTCATAGTTTAGTTGTCGTGGAGACTTGCCTGCTACAGTCAGAACAAAGTGTCATAGTTTAGTTGTCGTGGAACTTGCCTGCTACAGTCAGAACATAGTGTCATAGTTTAGTTGTCGTGGAGACTTGCCTGTTACAGTCAGAACAAAGTGTCATAGTTTAGTTGTCGTGGAGAGTTGCCTGTTACAGTCAGAACAAAGTTTCATAGTTTAGTTGTCGTGGAGACTTGCCTGTTACAGTCAGAACATAGTGTCATAGTTTAGTTGTCGTGGAGAGTTGCCTGTTACAGTCAGAACAAAGTGTCATAGTTTAGTTGTCGTGGAGACTTGCTTGCTACAGTCAGAACATAGTGTCATAGTTTAGTTGTCATGAAGACTTGCCTGCTACAGTCAGAACATAGTGTCATAGTTTAGTTGTCATGGAGACTTGCCTGCTACAGTCAGAACAAAGTGTCATAGTTTAGTTGTCGTGGAACTTGCCTGTTACAGTCAGAACAAAGTGTCATAGTTTAGTTGTCGTGGAACTTGCCTGTTACAGTCAGAACAAAGTGTCATAGTTTAGTTTTCGTGGAGACTTGCCTGCTACAGTCAGAACATAGTGTCATAGTTTAGTTGTCGTGGAGGGTTGCCTGTTACAGTCAGAACAAAGTGTCATAGTTTAGATGTCGTGGAGACTTGCCTGCTACAGTCAGAACATAGTGTCATAGTTTAGTTGTCGTGGAGACTTGCCTGCTACAGTCAGAACATAGTGTCATAGTTTAGTTGTCGTGGAGGGTTGCCTGTTACAGTCAGAACAAAGTGTCATAGTTTAGATGTCGTGGAGACTTGCCTGCTA
This sequence comes from Petromyzon marinus, assembly GCF_048934315.1. Lineage (NCBI taxonomy): Eukaryota > Metazoa > Chordata > Hyperoartia > Petromyzontiformes > Petromyzontidae > Petromyzon > Petromyzon marinus. The sequence continues at coordinate 98,621 of NC_133668.1, read as the reverse complement.
CAGTCAGAACATAGTGTCATAGTTTAGATGTCGTGGAGACTTGCCTGCTACAGTCAGAACAAAGTGTCATAGTTTAGTTGTCGTGGAACTTGCCTGTTACAGTCAGAACATAGTGTCATAGTTTAGTTGTCGTGGAGACTTGCCTGCTACAGTCAGAACAAAGTGTCATAGTTTAGTTGTCGTGGAGAGTTGCCTGTTACAGTCAGAACAAAGTGTCATAGTTTAGTTGTCGTGGAGACTTGCCTGTTACAGTCAGAACAAATTGTCATAGTTTAGTTGTCGTGGAACTTGCCTGTTACAGTCAGAACATAGTGTCATAGTTTAGTTGTCGTGGAGACTTGCCTGCTACAGTCAGAACAAAGTGTCATAGTTTAGTTGTCGTGGAGAGTTGCCTGTTACAGTCAGAACATAGTGTCATAGTTTAGATGTCGTGGAACTTGCCTGCTACAGTCAGAACATAGTGTCATAGTTTAGTTGTCGTGAGACTTGCCTGTTACAGTCAGAACATAGTGTCATAGTTTAGTTGTCGTGGAGACTTGCCTGCTACAGTCAGAACAAAGTGTCATAGTTTAGTTGTCGTGGAACTTGCCTGTTACAGTCAGAACATAGTGTCATAGTTTAGTTGTCGTGAGACTTGCCTGTTACAGTCAGAACAAAGTGTCATAGTTTAGTTGTCGTGGAACTTGCCTGTTACAGTCAGAACATAGTGTCATAGTTTAGTTGTCGTGGAGACTTGCCTGCTACAGTCAGAACAAAGTGTCATAGTTTAGTTGTCGTGGAGAGTTGCCTGTTACAGTCAGAACATAGTGTCATAGTTTAGATGTCGTGGAACTTGCCTGCTACAGTCAGAACATAGTGTCATAGTTTAGTTGTCGTGAGACTTGCCTGTTACAGTCAGAACATAGTGTCATAGTTTAGTTGTCGTGGAGACTTGCCTGCTACAGTCAGAACAAAGTGTCATAGTTTAGTTGTCGTGGAACTTGCCTGTTACAGTCAGAACATAGTGTCATAGTTTAGTTGTCGTGAGACTTGCCTGTTACAGTCAGAACAAAGTGTCATAGTTTAGTTGTCGTGGAACTTGCCTGTTACAGTCAGAACATAGTGTCATAGTTTAGTTGTCGTGGAGACTTGCCTGCTACAGTCAGAACAAAGTGTCATAGTTTAGTTGTCGTGGAGAGTTGCCTGTTACAGTCAGAACATAGTGTCATAGTTTAGTTGTCGTGGAACTTGCCTGCTACAGTCAGAACAAAGTGTCATAGTTTAGATGTCGTGGAGACTTGCCTGCTACAGTCAGAACAAAGTGTCATAGTTTAGTTGTCGTGGAACTTGCCTGTTACAGTCAGAACATAGTGTCATAGTTTAGTTGTCGTGGAGACTTGCCTGCTACAGTCAGAACAAAGTGTCATAGTTTAGTTGTCGTGGAGAGTTGCCTGTTACAGTCAGAACAAAGTGTCATAGTTTAGTTGTCGTGGAGACTTGCCTGTTACAGTCAGAACAAATTGTCATAGTTTAGTTGTCGTGGAACTTGCCTGTTACAGTCAGAACATAGTGTCATAGTTTAGTTGTCGTGGAGACTTGCCTGCTACAGTCAGAACAAAGTGTCATAGTTTAGTTGTCGTGGAGAGTTGCCTGTTACAGTCAGAACATAGTGTCATAGTTTAGATGTCGTGGAACTTGCCTGCTACAGTCAGAACATAGTGTCATAGTTTAGTTGTCGTGAGACTTGCCTGTTACAGTCAGAACATAGTGTCATAGTTTAGTTGTCGTGGAGACTTGCCTGCTACAGTCAGAACAAAGTGTCATAATTTAGTTGTCGTGGAACTTGCCTGTTACAGTCAGAACATAGTGTCATAGTTTAGTTGTCGTGAGACTTGCCTGTTACAGTCAGAACAAAGTGTCATAGTTTAGTTGTCGTGGAACTTGCCTGTTACAGTCAGAACATAGTGTCATAGTTTAGTTGTCGTGGAGACTTGCCTGCTACAGTCAGAACAAAGTGTCATAGTTTAGTTGTCGTGGAGAGTTGCCTGTTACAGTCAGAACATAGTGTCATAGTTTAGATGTCGTGGAACTTGCCTGCTACAGTCAGAACATAGTGTCATAGTTTAGTTGTCGTGAGACTTGCCTGTTACAGTCAGAACATAGTGTCATAGTTTAGTTGTCGTGGAGACTTGCCTGCTACAGTCAGAACAAAGTGTCATAGTTTAGTTGTCGTGGAACTTGCCTGTTACAGTCAGAACATAGTGTCATAGTTTAGTTGTCGTGAGACTTGCCTGTTACAGTCAGAACAAAGTGTCATAGTTTAGTTGTCGTGGAACTTGCCTGTTACAGTCAGAACATAGTGTCATAGTTTAGTTGTCGTGGAACTTGCCTGCTACAGTCAGAACATAGTGTCATAGTTTAGTTGTCGTGAGACTTGCCTGTTACAGTCAGAACAAAGTGTCATAGTTTAGTTGTCGTGGAGAGTTGCCTGTTACAGTCAGAACATAGTGTCATAGTTTAGTTGTCGTGGAACTTGCCTGCTACAGTCAGAACAAAGTGTCATAGTTTAGTTGTCGTGGAGACTTGCCTGTTACAGTCAGAACAAATTGTCATAGTTTAGTTGTCGTGGAACTTGCCTGTTACAGTCAGAACATAGTGTCATAGTTTAGTTGTCGTGGAGACTTGCCTGCTACAGTCAGAACAAAGTGTCATAGTTTAGTTGTCGTGGAACTTGCCTGTTACAGTCAGAACATAGTGTCATAGTTTAGTTGTCGTGAGACTTGCCTGTTACAGTCAGAACAAAGTGTCATAGTTTAGTTGTCGTGGAACTCGCCTGTTACAGTCAGAACATAGTGTCATAGTTTAGTTGTCGTGGAGACTTGCCTGCTACAGTCAGAACAAAGTGTCATAGTTTAGTTGTCGTGGAGAGTTGCCTGTTACAGTCAGAACATAGTGTCATAGTTTAGATGTCGTGGAACTTGCCTGCTACAGTCAGAACATAGTGTCATAGTTTAGTTGTCGTGAGACTTGCCTGTTACAGTCAGAACATAGTGTCATAGTTTAGTTGTCGTGGAGACTTGCCTGCTACAGTCAGAACAAAGTGTCATAGTTTAGTTGTCGTGGAACTTGCCTGTTACAGTCAGAACATAGTGCCATAGTTTAGTTGTCGTGAGACTTGCCTGTTACAGTCAGAACAAAGTGTCATAGTTTAGTTGTCGTGGAACTTGCCTGTTACAGTCAGAACATAGTGTCATAGTTTAGTTGTCGTGGAACTTGCCTGCTACAGTCAGAACATAGTGTCATAGTTTAGTTGTCGTGAGACTTGCCTGTTACAGTCAGAACATAGTGTCATAGTTTAGTTGTCGTGGAGACTTGCCTGCTACAGTCAGAACAAAGTGTCATAGTTTAGTTGTCGTGGAACTTGCCTGTTACAGTCAGAACATAGTGTCATAGTTTAGTTGTCGTGAGACTTGCCTGTTACAGTCAGAACAAAGTGTCATAGTTTAGTTGTCGTGGAGACTTGCCTGCTACAGTCAGAACAAAGTGTCATAGTTTAGTTGTCGTGGAGAGTTGCCTGTTACAGTCAGAACATAGTGTCATAGTTTAGTTGTCGTGGAACTTGCCTGCTACAGTCAGAACAAAGTGTCATAGTTTAGTTGTCGTGGAGACTTGCCTGTTACAGTCAGAACAAATTGTCATAGTTTAGTTGTCGTGGAACTTGCCTGTTACAGTCAGAACATAGTGTCATAGTTTAGTTGTCGTGGAGACTTGCCTGCTACAGTCAGAACAAAGTGTCATAGTTTAGTTGTCGTGGAACTTGCCTGTTACAGTCAGAACATAGTGTCATAGTTTAGTTGTCGTGAGACTTGCCTGTTACAGTCAGAACAAAGTGTCATAGTTTAGTTGTCGTGGAACTTGCCTGTTACAGTCAGAACATAGTGTCATAGTTTAGTTGTCGTGGAGACTTGCCTGCTACAGTCAGAACAAAGTGGCATAGTTTAGTTGTCGTGGAGAGTTGCCTGTTACAGTCAGAACATAGTGTCATAGTTTAGATGTCGTGGAACTTGCCTGCTACAGTCAGAACATAGTGTCATAGTTTAGTTGTCGTGAGACTTGCCTGTTACAGTCAGAACATAGTGTCATAGTTTAGTTGTCGTGGAGACTTGCCTGCTACAGTCAGAACAAAGTGTCATAGTTTAGTTGTCGTGGAACTTGCCTGTTACAGTCAGAACATAGTGTCATAGTTTAGTTGTCGTGAGACTTGCCTGTTACAGTCAGAACAAAGTGTCATAGTTTAGTTGTCGTGGAACTTGCCTGTTACAGTCAGAACATAGTGTCATAGTTTAGTTGTCGTGAGACTTGCCTGTTACAGTCAGAACAAAGTGTCATAGTTTAGTTGTCGTGGAACTTGCCTGTTACAGTCAGAACATAGTGTCATAGTTTAGTTGTCGTGAGACTTGCCTGTTACAGTCAGAACATAGTGTCATAGTTTAGTTGTCGTGAGACTTGCCTGTTACAGTCAGAACAAAGTGTCATAGTTTAGTTGTCGTGGAACTTGCCTGTTACAGTCAGAACATAGTGTCATAGTTTAGTTGTCGTGAGACTTGCCTGTTACAGTCAGAACAAAGTGTCATAGTTTAGTTGTCGTGGAACTTGCCTGTTACAGTCAGAACATAGTGTCATAGTTTAGTTGTCGTGAGACTTGCCTGTTACAGTCAGAACATAGTGTCATAGTTTAGTTGTCGTGAGACTTGCCTGTTACAGTCAGAACATAGTGTCATAGTTTAGTTGTCGTGAGACTTGCCTGTTACAGTCAGAACATAGTGTCATAGTTTAGTTGTCGTGAGACTTGCCTGTTACAGTCAGAACAAAGTGTCATAGTTTAGTTGTCGTGGAACTTGCCTGTTACAGTCAGAACATAGTGTCATAGTTTAGTTGTCGTGAGACTTGCCTGTTACAGTCAGAACATAGTGTCATAGTTTAGTTGTCGTGAGACTTGCCTGTTACAGTCAGAACAAAGTGTCATAGTTTAGTTGTCGTGGAACTTGCCTGTTACAGTCAGAACATAGTGTCATAGTTTAGTTGTCGTGAGACTTGCCTGTTACAGTCAGAACAAAGTGTCATAGTTTAGTTGTCGTGGAACTTGCCTGTTACAGTCAGAACATAGTGTCATAGTTTAGTTGTCGTGAGACTTGCCTGTTACAGTCAGAACATAGTGTCATAGTTTAGTTGTCGTGAGACTTGCCTGTTACAGTCAGAACATAGTGTCATAGTTTAGTTGTCGTGAGACTTGCCTGTTACAGTCAGAACATAGTGTCATAGTTTAGTTGTCGTGAGAGTTCACCCCGGTGTCGTGTCCACGTGCAGGGCTCCACTCCTCGCGGCGTCCCCATGGAGGAGGGGGGGGGCACGGCGAGCGCCTTCCTCGACTCCGTGCTCTGCTGCCTGCTGCACGACAGCGCGCTCTGTGCCCAGCCCTGCCCCGAGCACAGCAGAGGCACGGGTGTGTGTGTCTGTGTGTGTGTCTGTGTGTGTCTGTGTGTGTGTGTCTGTGTGTGTGTCTGTGTGTGTGTGTGTGTGTGTCTGTGTGTGTGTCTGTGTGTGTGTCTGTGTGTGTGTGTGTGTCTGTGTGTGTGTCTGTGAGTTCGACACTTCACGTGGCCTCACGGTGCACATAGCCTGGCACAAGCGTCGTGGTGACGTCACCGCCACTTAGTGGCGAATGGCGGTTGTTGTTGTTGTTGTCTGTGAGTGTGTGTGTCTGTGTGTGTGTGTCTGTGTGTGTGTCTGTGTGTCTGTGTGTGTGTGTCTGTGTGTGTGTGTCTGGTGTGTGTGTCTGTTTGTGTGTCTGTGTGTGTGTCTGTGTGTGTGTGTCTGTGTGTGTCTGCGTGTCTGTGTGATTGAGTGTCTGTGTGTGTGTCTGTGTGAGTGTGTGTCTGTGTGTGTGTGAGTGTCAGTGTGTGTCTGTGTGATTGAGTGTCTGTGTGTGTCTGTGTGAGTGTGTCTGTGTGAGTGTGTGTCTGTGTGTCTGTGTGATTGAGTGTCTGTGTGTGTCTGTGTGAGTGTGTGTCTGTGTGTGTGTGAGTGTCAGTGTGTGTCTGTGTGATTGAGTGTCTGTGTGTGTCTGTGTGAGTGTGTGTCTGTGTGAGTGTGTGTCTGTGTGTGTGTCTGTGTGTGTGAGTGTGTGTCTGTGTGTGTGTCTGTGTGTGTGTGTGTCTGTGTGTGTGTCTGTGTGTGTCTGTGTGTGTGTCTGTGTGTGTGAGTGTGTGTCTGTGTGTGTGTCTGTGTGTGTCTGTGTGTCTGTGTGATTGAGTGTCTGTGTGTGTGTCTGTGTGAGTGTGTGTCTGTGTGTGTGTGTGAGTGTCAGTGTGTGTCTGTGTGATTGAGTGTCTGTGTGTGTCTGTGTGAGTGTGTCTGTGTGAGTGTGTCTGTGTGAGTGTCTGTGTGATTGAGTGTCTGTGTGTGTGTCTGTGTGAGTGTGTGTCTCTGTGTGTGTGAGTGTCAGTGTGTGTGTCTGTGTGATTGAGTGTCTGTGTGTGTCTGTGTGTGTGTCTGTGTGTGTGTGTGAGTGTGTGTCTGTGTGTTGGCCTTCATAGGTGCTCGCTAACAACACTTGACCCTACAGTCTGTTAAGGCTATATGGGGGATCTTTGTCTTTGTCTGTGTGTGTCTGTGTGTGTCTCTGTGATTGAGTGTCTGTGTGTGTGTCTATGTCAGTGTGTGTCTGTGTGTGTGTGAGTGTCAGTGTGTGTGTCTGTGTGATTGAGTGTCTGTGTGTGTCTGTGTGAGTGTGGAGGAGTTGGAGACGCTGCTGCTGAGACTGGAGCGTGCCACTAAGAGATGGGGCCTTACCATCAGCCCCACCAAAACTAAGTACCTGCCTGGGTATTTTGTACCATCGGACACTCCACCCCCACAACTCCCAATCGGTGATGGGGCAGTTGTGGAGAGAGTGGAGAGTTTCCCATACCTGGGAAGTGTGCTTATGACCGGCTCCAGTTTAACAGCAGAGGTCTCACTCCGAATAAGTCGAGCGGCAATATATTATCATCGGTTGCGTAACGCTGTGTGGAAGCTGCCTGGTCTGTCGCTCCGCACTAAGCTTCAGGTCTTCTCGGCCACGGTCATTCCCTCCCTTCTCTACGCTTGCGAAACGTGGACCCCCCTAATGGAACGTCTTCGCCGGTTAGAAACATTTAGGCTGGCCTGTCTACGATTCATCCTGGGTTTAACCAGACTGGATTGTGTGAGGAGCTCACAAATCCTTGAAAGATCTGGGCAAGGTCCCATCGGTGAGCTCCTCCGGCGGGCAAGGCTGCGATGGCTGGGTCATGTAGCCCGCATACCCAGCCACCGCATGCCGAAACAGCTTTTGTTCGGCCGGATCGAGGGGGCTAAACGGGCGCGGCACGGGCTAGAAAAGAGATGGAGTGATGTGGTACAGGAGGACGTGGAGCTGAGTGGACTTGCCGATGACTGGTACCAGCGGTGTCAAGATCGGCCTCTGTGGAGGAAGCTCGTGAAGGACGCTACTGGGCAGTTGGAGGTAGTCGCCCTCCAACAACGGAGGGCGGAGGAGCGACGCTCACAACAACGAGCGGAGCGTCGTGTGGCTAAAGCACAGCAGGTTGGCACAGTAGGGGGCACAGGTGGTGCATCAGCCAGTCATCTCAGTCAGTCGACCCGTGGCACCTGGGTCTGCCCCGTGACCTCCTGCCAGCGGGCGTTCGACACTCCACGTGGCCTCAAGGTGCACATGTCCTGGCACAAGCGTCGTGGTGACGTCACCGCCACTTAGTGGCGAATGGCGGTTGTTGTTATTGTGTGTGTAAATGTGTGTGTGAGTGTGGGGAGCGGTAGTGTAGCGGACAGCACCAGTGACGATTATCTCAACCGGTTCTGGGCATCCCCTAGGTCGACTCAGGCTCAAATGAGTAACTTTTGCGGTGTGTAAACATCGCCACCTGGCGGTGGGGTGTTGGTGCTGGCCACCCACCCCCTCATGTGCCGTGCCGGCCTTCATAGGTGCTCGCTAACAGCACTTGCCCCAACAGTACGTTAAGGCTATACGGGGGATCTTTGTCTTTGTGTGTGACGGTAAATTTATGACATCCAGGGCCGTCCCCTAGGGGGGCTTGGGGCGAACCCCACGGTGTGGGCCCCCGACACCTTCAAACTAAACTGGGAGTGCCACATCTGACATTGGGACGTCCAAGCACGTGGTCCCCCAAAGCGTGGGGCCCGGGGCGGTCGCTCCGATTCGCCGTGCCCTAGGGGCGCCTCTGGTGACATCACACGTTGACTCCTCTCTGTCTATCTGTCTCTCTCTCTGTCTCTCTCTTTGTCTCTCTGTCTCTCTCTGTCTCTCTATCTGTATGTCTCTCTCTCTGTCTCTCTATCTCTCTGTCTCTCTCTCTGTCTCTCTATCTGTATGTCTCTCTTTTTGTCTCTCTGTCTATTTCTCTGTCTCTCTCTTTGTCTCTCTCTCTGTCTCTCTGTCTATCTGTCTATCTATATGTCTCTCTCTGTGTCTCTCTCTGTATCTCTCTCCGTCTCTCTGTCTCTCTGTCTCGCTCCCGTGCCCCCGTGTCTCTGCAGTGCACGTGACGGCTACGCCCTGGGAGGGAACGAGCCCTGCTGCCGAGGGGCGCACCCAGGGCAGAGACTCCATCACCCTGCCCGTGCTCCTCGTGCTCGGTACGAGCGCGCTGCCCCCCCCACCCCCGCTAGGGACTCCTCTGCTGTTGGGGAGCGGTGGTGCAGCGGTTAGCGCTGCGCTACGAACCCCAGGGCCACCCGAGTTCGATTGCCGCTCACGGCCGCCGAGGATATTCTGAACCGGTCCTGGGCCTCCCCTAGGTCGACTCAGCCTCTAATGAGCACCTGGTGCAGTGTGAAAGCATCGCCGCTGGGGAGACAAAGACGGCCGGGCGTGGTGCTGGCCACCCACCCCCTCGTGTGCCGCGCCGGCCTTCAAGCAGCACTTGCCCCTGCAGTCTGTTACAGGCTACACGGGGGGTCTATTTGTCTTTTGTTTTGGTGAACCCCCCCACCCCCAAGCGTGTGCGGTGGGGGCGCCCCCGCACTCGACTGGGAGCCCCCCCCCCCACTCGGGCTCCCCTCCAAACCCACTCCAGACCTAGGACGTAGCCCCCCCCCCCACCCCTGGGGGTACCCCTCCGCCCCCTGCCTCGCGCCGTTCACCCTCTTCACCCTCTTCACCTCTTCACCCTCTTCACATCAAGTTTTCAAGTTTCAAGTTTAATTTATTAGGTATAGCCCTGTGAGCCATGCGGCTCTTAAGTCGGGTGCAACCGCAACAAACACAATTTGAACACAGAACATCTTGAAGCGACAACGCGTAACAGAAACATCCTGGAATAAACCAGAAAATATTCCACACAAAAAAACATGTTAAAACGCTGTGTGTTAAAATCAATGTGGTGCAAGCCAACAACAACAACCATTAGACAATTTAGATTAACCATATGTTTTCGAATCACCAAAATAAAGCTATAAAAACAATGTAACAAAATTCTAAACAAACACAAATTCCAGGTCCGGTTCAATACAGTACATAAAATTCGTGATCTGATCCCATCCGTGAAGGATGTCATTCCTGACTTACAGTACCCCGGGGTTTACAAATTGAGTTGTACCTGCGGTGATTGCTATATCGGGGAGACAAAGCGACATGTCTCTGACCGAATTCGCGAACACAAATCAGATTTGAAACACGGCAGAACGAATTCTTCTGCCGTGGCTGATCACTGTTACAACGCTGTGGGTGATCACGATATAATTTTCTCTGATACCAAGGTTCTTTGCAAACCCACGGGTTTTTTTTATCAGAGATTTGTTCACGAGGCAATTCAGATCTACAAACACAGACACAATTTCAACCGAGAAGATGGTTTCAAATTTAGCAACCATTGGAAAGATGTTCTAAATCGAACTAAACATTAAATTAATTTTCATTGTAACAGTATATTTTTTCAAGTAGTGGTACCCCAAACTTTCGCAGCACAGGCTGGTGCACTGCCGGTGCCGATCACTGTGCTACACCTTTTATCATAAGTCCGCCAATCAAATGCGAATTTTTACGCTAATTCCTTTGTCAAGGCACCTTAATCCCTCTCACACAGCTTAAAGGTGCACTGCCGTGTGCTACGCCTTTCATCATGCTAAGTCCACCAATTAAATGCAAATTTTTTATGCTAATTCCTTTGTCGAGGCACCTTAATCCCTCTCACACAGCTTAAAGGTCGCAGTCTGAGCTTGGCTCTGTTTCACTCCAGCGCAGTCTTCGAGACAGGCTGGTCCCTTCAACTGATGAAGGCCGCTTGTGTTGTGGCCGAAACGTCGTGGTTTTTGTCGTTTCATTTTTATTTATTTTATTTTTTACCTACGTGACTTTACCGAATAGAACCAAAGAGTATGGATCCTTGCAGCCACGAAAGCTTCAAATCTAGAATGTAACAACAGTAATCAACGAACTGTGATTTTAAATTTAACAATAAACGATATACATAACGCGTACGACAAAAAACTGCAGCCATAGCTGGCAGCACGACACTCCCAGTGTATGATGTGCGAGTGAGTCAGCAGCAGTGTGAGTGAGTGTATGATGTGCGAGTCAGCGTATGATGTGTGAGTCAGCGTATGATGAGTGAGTCAGTGAATGATGTGTGAGTGAGTCAGCGATAGCGTGAGTGTACCTGTGTATGATGTGCGAGTGAGCCAGCACACGATGAGTGAACCTGTGTATGATGAGTGAATGGGTCAGTGGTTGTGCGAGTGTATAATGTGTGAGTAAGCGCATGATGAGCGAGTCAGTGCATGATGCGTGAGTGAGTCAGTGCATGGTGTGAGTGTATGATGTGTGAGAAAGTCAGTGTCGGCTCCCTCTGCTCGCGCCGTCGCCCCCCCCCCTCTTCACCTATTCACCTCTTCTCCCTCTTCACCCTCTTCACATCTTCACCTCTTCTCTCTCTTCACCCTCTTCACCTCTTCTCCCTCTTCACCGCTTCACCCTCTTCACCTCTTCACCCTCTTCACCGCTTCACCCTCTTCACCTCTTCACCCTCTTCACCTCTTCTCCCTCTTCACCATTTTCACCTCTTCACCTCTTCACCTCTTCTCCCTCTTCACCTCTTCTCCCTCTTCACCTCTACTCCCTCCTATCTCTCTTCACTCTCTTCACCTCTTCACCCTCTTCAAATCTTCACCTCTTCTCCCTCTTCACCTCTTCTCCCTCTTCACCCTCTTCACCTCTTCTCCCTCTTCTCCGCTTCACCCTCTCCACCTCTTCATCCTCTTCACCTCTTCTCCCTCTTCACCTCTTCTCCCTCTTCACCGCTTCACCCTCTTCACCGCTTCACCCTCTTCACCTCTTCTCCCTCTTCTCCGCTTCACCCTCTCCACCTCTTCATCCTCTTCACCTCTTCTCCCTCTTCACCTCTTCTCCCTCTTCACCGCTTCACCCTCTTCACCTCTTCACCCTCTTCACCTCTTCACCCTCTTCACCTCTTCTCCCTCTTCGCCTCTTCTCCTTCTTTACCCTCTTCTCCCTCTTCACCTTGTCTCCCTCTTCACCCTCTTCACCTCTTCTCCCTCTTCACCTCTTGACCTTCTTCACCTCTTCACCCTCTTCACCTCTTCTCCCTCTTCACCCTCTTCTCCCTCTTCTCCCTCTTCACCTCTTCACCTCTTCTCCCTCATCACCATCTTCACCTCTTCACCCTCTTCACCATCTTCACCTCTTCACCTCTTCACCCTCTTCACCTCTTCTCCCTCTTCACCCTCTTCACCTCTTCACCCTCTTCACCTCTTCTCCCTCTTCACTCTCTTCACCCTAAATTTTGATTTAAAGCTTTCGTGACTGCAGTTATTCATATTCTTAGCTCTTTCGGTAAAGTCACGTTGAAGGGAAACAATAAAATAATAAAAAATATATAAAACAATAAAAATCCTCACGACGTTTCGACCATAACACAAACGGTCGTCATCAGGTGTGAAAGCCAACGACAAGATGACGACCGTTTGTGTTATGGTCGAAACGTCGTGAGAATTTTTATTGTTTTATATATATTTTATTATTTTGTTGTTTCCCTTCAACGTGACTTTACCGAAAGAGCTAAGAATATCTCTTCACCCTCTTCACCTCTTCTCCCCCTTCACCCTCTTCTCCCTCTTCACCCTCTTCACCTCTTCTCCCTCTTCACCCTCTTCACCTCTTCTCCCTCTTCACTCTCTTCACCTCTTCTCCTTCTTCACCTCTTCACCCTTTTCTCCCTCTTCACCTCTTCGCCTCTTCTCTTTCTTCACCTCTTCTCCCTCTTCTCTCTTCACCTCTTCTCCCTCTTCACTCTCTTCACCTCTTCACACTCTTCACCTCTTCTCCCTCTTCACCTTTTCACCCTCTTCACCTCTTCTCCCTCTTCACTCTCTTCACCTCTTCACCCTCTTCACCTCTTCTCTCTCTTCACCTCTTCTCCCTCTTCACTCTCTTCACCTCTTCTCTCTCTTCACCTCTTCTCCCTCTTCACTCTCTTCACCTCTTCACACTCTTCTCCCTCTTCACCTCTTCACCCTCTTCACCTCTTCTCCCTCTTCCATTGGTCAACGTCCCCCTGACGTCACCGCGCTCACCCGCGTGTCGCGTTCTGCATGGGAACCCCCGCCAGGACCCCCCCCGCCCCCTCCCCGCCCCCCCAGGTGCGTGGAGTCGTCGTGGTCCCCTTCTGCACCTCGCGGCTGGTCGAGACGACCGCGCAGCTCTAAGAGGCGGGGAGCGCCTCCATATCGGGGTGCGGGGCTTGGGGCAAATCGCACTTCAAAAACGAACCCAGAGTATTCGACGTGACACCGTCAGGTCGGAGCACGCCCCCCCCCCCCAAAGCGCGGGGCCCGGGGCAGTTGCCCCGATTCACCATGACCCCTAGGGACGGCCCCGGCCGTATCAGCCCGCCCAGACTCCGTGTGTGGCCTAAGTAGCCCTCGCTGTGCGCGCTCACCGCTGCCCTCCCGTTCCTGCTGCTCCCCCCTCCTCCCCCGCCGCTGATCCGCGCAGGGCTGCTGGCGCTGGTTGGCCTGGGTGCCCTCGGCTGTTGGTTCGCGGCGAACGCGGAGCGGCTGCTGCGGGGTCGCCGCACCCCGGTGAACGTGGTGAAGCCGTGCCCCCCGCAGGCGAGCCACGAGGGTCCCGGCGCGCGGCCCGTGTCCTCCGCCACCCCCGTGTCCGTCACGGCCTGAGCCCTGGGGTTGGATGCGGCCCGCGGGGCTTGCCTGGTCGTTCTGATCGTGCGCGCGATGCCGATGTCGAGGCCTGACAGCTGCGACGAGGCGGCTCGTTTTGTTCTTCCTCCTACGTTGAAGGAGCGCAGGCGACAGTGGATTCATTTATGGTCCATCTACTTACACTGCCCATAGACTTACACTGCCCATAGACTTACATTGGCCATAAACTAACAATGCCCATAGACTTACATTGTTGAAACACGTGACAGCAGTAATAACCAGGCCAGGTTATAACTGCTGAATCACGTGACAGCAGTAATAACCAGGCCAGGTTACAACTGCTGAATCACGTGACAGCAGTAATAACCAGGCCAGGTTATAACTGCTGAATCACGTGACAGCAGTAATAACCAGGCCAGGTTATAACTGCTGAACCACGTGACAGCAGTAATAACCAGGCCAGGTTATAACTGCTGAACCACGTGACAGCAGTAATAACCAGGCCAGGTTATAACTGCTGAACCACGTGACAGCAGTAATAACCAGGCCAGGTTATAACTGCTGAACCACGTGACAGCAGTAATAACCAGGCCAGGTTATAACTGCTGAATCACGTGACAGCAGTAATAACCAGGCCAGGTTACAACTGCTGAATCACGTGACAGCAGTAATCACCAGGCCAGGTTATAACTGCTGAATCACGTGACAGCAGTAATAACCAGGCCAAGTTATAACTGCTGAATCACGTGACAGCAGTAATAACCAGGCCAGGTTACAACTGCTGAATCACGTGACAGCAGTAATAACCAGGCCAGGTTATAACTGCTGAATCACATGACAGCAGTAATAACCAGGTCAGGTTATAACTGCTGAATCACGTGACACCAGTAATAACCAGGTCAGGTTATAACTGCTGAATCACGTGACAGCAGTAATAACCAGGCCAGGTTATAACTGCTGAATCACGTGACAGCAGTAATAACCAGGCCAGGTTATAACTGCTGAATCACGTGACAGCAGCAATAACCAGGCCAGGTTATAACTGCTGAATCACGTGACAGCAGCAATAACCAGGCCAGGTTATAACTGCTGAATCACGTGACAGCAGTAATAACCAGGCCAGGTTACAACTGCTGCCACGATCAGGATCCCATCCGTGAGACTGTAATCATTGCCGCCCGATACAAGTAGCGACAATCAAGGCGACCTCTTTCTGAAATGACAATTAAAGTCTCACCTTCTGTTTCGAGTGCTGAGACAGTGGTTGAAACTCCACATTCTTGTGACGGGAACGGGTATCTCTATACGTGACAACCGCTGTCGCCTTCCCCACAAAGTTTTCCTGAATCTGGGGACCCTGGAGGGGACGAGGGGCGATGGTTGGTGGCCGAGTCAACCCCCAACCGGGATTTTAACTCGGACTGTGAACGTCCACGATCACCGTCGCGTCCTTGTGGACAAATATCGTAACGAGATACCAAACCACGTGACATGGAGCTAACCACGTGTACCTGATGCAAAATCTACAGTGCACAAATGTATATGTCTCATGAAAAATTACCAACTTGCTGTACTGAAAGTCTCCTTGTTTTGAGTCCAGCTCTGTGGAGTTCCAAGCAGGCTGTCTCTCAGTGTGTAGCTGCCCGTGTAGCGACAGCTCGGTGTTCATGTGCCGTGTTACTGAGGGACGACTCCCTGTTGTCTTGCTGTGGTCTGGGACTGTTGTTGTTGTTTTGCTGCCTTGCCCAAGGTTGCATTCAGTGTTGACAGATCGGCAGTAATGTATGTACTGTATGCACTGATGCAATGTGCACTTCTATACTTGATTATTTGATTTATTTTCAGTCACTTATTTACCTTTCCTCTACTTTGCACTCCTATCGTGTTTTTGGATTGTTGCAGCTCGCTGACCACGTGTCCCTACTGGGCATCTGTGACAAAGAGCTTCATAGGTCATCGGATTCCTCAAGGATGAATACAGATACATATTCTGAGTTAGCCACATACACACGTATATTTAACCACAGGTAGATTAAACAACACGTAGATTTAACCACAGGTAGATTAAACAACACACAAACGAGGTGCAGCACAGCGCACATGAAGCGCTCAGAGTCTAAGCCATCTCGTAATGGCTCGCAGACCTCCACATTGCCATTCAGCTCCTGAACTTATCACTGCAAGTCTTAGCTTATCACTGCAAGTCTTAGATTATCACTGCAGTCTAAACTTATCATTGCAGTCTCAGCTTATCACTGCAGTCTTAGCTTATCACTGCAGTCTTAACTTATCACTGCAGTCTTAGCTTATCACTGCAAGTCTTAGCTTATCACTGCAGTCTTAGCTTATCACTGCAAGTCTTAGCTTATCACTGCAGTCTTAACTTATCACTGCAGTCTTAGCTTATCACTGCAAGTCTTAGCTTATCACTGTAGTCTTAGCTTATCACTGCAAGTCTTAGCTTATCACTTCAGTCTTAACTTATCATTGCAGTCTCAGCTTATCACTGCAGTCTTAGCTTATCACTGCAAGTCTTAGCTTATCACTTCAGTCTTAACTTATCACTGCAGTCTTAGCTTATCACTTCAGTCTTAACTTATCATTGCAGGCTCAGCTTATCACTGCAGTCTTAGCTTATCACTGCAGTCTTAGCTTATCACTGCAAGTCTTAGCTTATCACTGCAAGTCTTAGATTATCACTGCAGTCTTAGCTTATCACTTCAGTCTTAACTTATCACTTCAGTCTTAGCTTATCACTGCAGTCTTAGCTTATCATTGCAGTCTTAGCTTATCACTTCAGTCTTAGCTTATCACTGCAGTCTTAGCTTATCACTGCAGTCTTAGCTTATCACTTCAGTCTTAGCTTATCACTTCAGTCTGAACTTATCACTGCAGTCTTAACTTATCACTGCAGTCTTAGCTTATCACTTCAGTCTTAGCTTATCACTTCAGTCTTAACTTATCACTGCAAGTCTTAACTTATCACTTCAGTCTTAACTTATCACTTCAGTCTTAGCTTATCACTTCAGTCTTAGCTTATCACTGCAGTTTCAGCTTATCACTGCAGTCTTTGCTTATCACTGCAGTCTTAACTTATCATTGCAGTTTTAGCTTATCACTGCAGTCTTAACTTATCACTGCAGTTTCAGCTTATCACTGCAGTCTTAACTTACCACTTCAGTCTTAGCTTATCATTGCAGTCTTAACTTATCACTGCAGTCTTAGCTTATCACTTCAGTCTTAACTTATCACTGCAGTCTTAGTTTATCACTGCAAGTCTTAGCTTATCACTTCAGTCTTAGCTTATCACTTCAGTCTTAACTTATCACTGCAAGTCTTAACTTATCACTTCAGTCTTAACTTATCACTTCAGTCTTAGCTTATCACTTCAGTCTTAGCTTATCACTGCAGTTTCAGCTTATCACTGCAGTCTTTGCTTATCACTGCAGTCTTAACTTATCATTGCAGTCTTAGCTTATCACTGCAGTCTTAACTTATCACTGCAGTCTTAGCTTATCACTGCAGTCTTAGCTTATCACTTCAGTCTTAGCTTATCACTTCAGTCTGAACTTATCACTGCAGTCTTAACTTATCACTGCAGTCTTAGCTTATCACTTCAGTCTTAGCTTATCACTTCAGTCTTAACTTATCACTGCAAGTCTTAACTTATCACTTCAGTCTTAACTTATCACTTCAGTCTTAGCTTATCACTTCAGTCTTAGCTTATCACTGCAGTTTCAGCTTATCACTGCAGTCTTTGCTTATCACTGCAGTCTTAACTTATCATTGCAGTTTTAGCTTATAACTGCAGTCTTAACTTATCACTGCAGTTTCAGCTTATCACTGCAGTCTTAACTTACCACTTCAGTCTTAGCTTATCATTGCAGTCTTAACTTATCACTGCAGTCTTAGCTTATCACTTCAGTCTTAACTTATCACTGCAGTCTTAGTTTATCACTGCAAGTCTTAGCTTATCACTTCAGTCTTAGCTTATCATTGCAGTCTTAACTTATCACTGCAGTTTTAGCTTATCACTTCAGTCTTAACTTATCACTGCAGTCTTAACTTATCACTGCAGTCTTAGCTTATCACTTCAGTCTTAGCTTATCACTGCAGTCTTAACTTATCACTGCAGTATTAGCTTATCACTGCAAGTCTTAGCTTATCACTGCAGTCTTAGCTTATCACTGCAAGTCTTAGCTTATCACTGCAGTCTTAACTTATCACTGCAGTCTTAGCTTATCACTGCAAGTCTTAGCTTATCACTGCAGTCTTAGCTTATCACTGCAAGTCTTAGCTTATCACTTCAGTCTTAACTTATCATTGCAGTCTCAGCTTATCACTGCAGTCTTAGCTTATCACTGCAAGTCTTAGCTTATCACTTCAGTCTTAACTTATCACTGCAGTCTTAGCTTATCACTTCAGTCTTAACTTATCATTGCAGGCTCAGCTTATCACTGCAGTCTTAGCTTATCACTGCAAGTCTTAGCTTATCACTGCAAGTCTTAGATTATCACTGCAGTCTTAGCTTATCACTTCAGTCTTAACTTATCACTTCAGTCTTAGCTTATCACTGCCGTCTTAGCTTATCATTGCAGTCTTAGCTTATCACTTCAGTCTTAGCTTATCACTGCAGTCTTAGCTTATCACTGCAGTCTTAGCTTATCACTTCAGTCTTAGCTTATCACTTCAGTCTTAACTTATCACTGCAGTCTTAACTTATCACTGCAGTCTTAGCTTATCACTTCAGTCTTAGCTTATCACTTCAGTCTTAACTTATCACTGCAAGTCTTAACTTATCACTTCAGTCTTAACTTATCACTTCAGTCTTAGCTTATCACTTCAGTCTTAGCTTATCACTTCAGTCTTAACTTATCACTGCAGTCTTAACTTATCACTGCAGTCTTAGCTTATCACTTCAGTCTTAGCTTATCACTTCAGTCTTAACTTATCACTGCAAGTCTTAACTTATCACTTCAGTCTTAACTTATCACTTCAGTCTTAGCTTATCACTTCAGTCTTAGCTTATCACTGCAGTTTCAGCTTATCACTGCAGTCTTTGCTTATCACTGCAGTCTTAACTTATCATTGCAGTCTTAGCTTATCACTGCAGTCTTAACTTATCACTGCAGTTTCAGCTTATCACTGCAGTCTTAACTTACCACTTCAGTCTTAGCTTATCATTGCAGTCTTAACTTATCACTGCAGTCTTAGCTTATCACTTCAGTCTTAACTTATCACTGCAGTCTTAGTTTATCACTGCAAGTCTTAGCTTATCACTTCAGTCTTAGCTTATCATTGCAGTCTTAACTTATCACTGCAGTCTTAGCTTATCACTTCAGTCTTAACTTATCACTGCAGTCTTAACTTATCACTGCAGTCTTAGCTTATCACTTCAGTCTTAACTTATCACTGCAGTCTTAGCTTATCACTGCAAGTCTTAGCTTATCACTTCAGTCTTAGCTTATAACTGCAGTCTTAACTTATCAATTCAGTCTTAGCTTATCACTGCAGTCTGAACTTATCACTGCAGTTTCAGCTTATCACTTCAGTCAACTTATCACTGCAAGTCTTAACTTATCACTGCAGTATATTCTTGGTTATTTCGGTAAAGTCACGTTGAAGGGAAACAATGAAATAATAAAATATGTATAAAACAATAAAATTCTCACGACGTTTAGACTAACAAAAACAGCCATCATCAGGTGTGAAAACCAACGGCAAGAAACATTTGAAAGAAGTGGCGGTTTGTATTTATTTATTTTCAAACGTTAGCACCACGGATAGCGATTTGACAGTTTGTTTAGATGGACGAGTCCATCTATGTTCGGAAAAGAGGAGGGGGAAACGAAAAATTAATGTATGCTGTCTGACATTGACTTCTCCAAGACAGAGGTTCTTTGCAAGCCATGTGGCTACCATCAGAGATTCGTTCATGAGGCTATCCACATATACAAACACAGAGACAATTTCAACCGAGAAGATGGATTCTGGCTTAGCAATCATTGGAAGGATTTGATAAACCATTTTGGGTCTTAATTGATTGTTCATGCTTACGGTGGCTTTCAGACAGCATACATTAATTTTTTGTCTTCCCCCTCTTCTTTTCCGAACATAGATGGACTCGTCCATCTAAACAAACTGTAAAATCGCTATCCGTGGTGCTAACGTTAAAAAATAAATAAATACAAACCGCCACTTCTTTCGAATACTTCTTGCCGTTGGTTTTCACACCTGATGATGACTGTTTGTGTTACAGTCGAAACGTCGTGAGAATTTTATTGCTTTATATATTTTATTATTTCATTGTTTCCCTTCAACGTGACTTTACTGAAAGAACCAAGAATATGAATCACTGCAGTCACGAAAGCTTTAAATCAAAATTGATCACTGCAGTCTTAACTTATCACTGCAGTCTTAACTTATCACTGCAGTCTTAACTTATCACTTCAGTCTTAACTTATCACTGCAGTCTTAACTTATCATTGCAGTCTTAACTTATCACTGCAGTCTTAACTTATCACTGCAAGTCTTAACTTATCATTGACATCTTAACTTATCATTGCAGTTTCAGCTCATCACTGAAAGTCTTAACTTATCACTGCAGTCTTAACTTATCACTGCAGTCTTAACCAGGGCGGCCCATGGAATCCGAGCCGCGAGCCCCTGCAACGAGCAGCGGACGCTCTCCCACTGTGCCACAGCCTCATCGCCCACGAAACATTTTGTTGAGTATTCGCGATAGCTACATGACAACATGATACTCACTAGTCATTATATATACTGTACTGTTGCAATTACAATGGTTACATGATGTATAATATGTTGAAAAAATAATTGGCTTTACCCTTTCCGGCAAGTATACAGGGGGATTTAAGACGTTCAAACACCAAACGGACGCCTATCGCCACGTCTGCATTAACCACACATCATGCTTTGTGGTACAACATGCACATTATCAAGGGAGTCTTACAGTTAACTGATTGAGATTATCACAAAACATATTATTTATTTGAGCATGTAAAACAGCAAGATACAATCTGTATTACACAAAAATCTGTATTCATCTGTGAAAAGAGCTACATTATTACTATGGCTAATATGCTCGTTTACCTAGGAAGGCCTCACTGAGTCTCAAGGAATCTGTTTCAGGAGGATTCTGCCAATTTTCCGCAGTAGGGGGGCGATGTCGCAGCTGCTGCTGTGATCCCAATTGCGTAGTTTGCGATGTAACGTCACAGCACTGAGAACACGTGATCAACGCACTATGCTTGGGTCTTTGGTTCTTTCGGTAAAGTCACATAGGTAGAAAAATGTATTTTATTTTTCTACTTACGTGACTTTACCGAAAGAACCAAAGAGTATGGATTCCTGCAGTCACGAAAGCTTCAAATCAAGACTGCTTGGCTCGATTTGGCTGAAGCTGGGGTGCTGTGGGGGCGAGATGTTATCTCCCTCGCCTGGTATGCCGGAGGGTGTGGGCTCAATCTGGACCCTGACGATGCCTGTATATTTGGAGTTTGCGTTTAATCTCTCCACATTTAAAAAACGTGCGTTTAGATTATTTGGCTGTGACTGGCTTACATGGTAAGCCACTTCGTTGAGCTATCATTTGTGGCCAGGTGGCTTGTGAAAAAGAGCTACATAGCCCAGTGGGCTTCACTTGGTAACAACAACAACAACAACAAATCGTAGAATTTGTTTTATGGTAATCCCATGCCGTCGCCGATCCATCCTCCAAGCCGGGTGCTCCGCCGTCGCCACGGCTACGCGGCGCAGTTCATTCCCACGGCGATCGGCGCGCCAGCCGGCCTCTGCCCGAAGGTCGGGCAGACGGGGACGCGGCGCGGCCACGTCCACTTGCGCAGCAGCGACGCGATGAGCGGCAGGTCGTAGACACGCGTCGCGGCGTCGCCCCCGCCCTGGGCGCCGTCCGGGTCACTCTGCCCGTGGCTCCTCCACGCCAGCAGCCCACGCTCCTCCACGGTGCCTGGCGGAGCGACGGGCGGCGAGATGGGATGGGGGGGGGGGCAGGCCGGGAGTGGCAATTGCACCGCGTAATCAAAGTGCCGCCACGCCGCCACCGCCGTGGTTCAAACAAGCGCCCGCCGTCGTCGTTTTGACCGTCGTGTTATCCCGATCGTGCCATTCGCGTTTTGAGAAGGGGCCTTCGCAGAAGAGGACATCCTGGAGTTGCCTCTGAGATGTACGGTCCAGTCAGAGTCTGGGCGACACTTTTTCACGCACTCCGCACGCGAGAGTGAGGTTGCGTCGTTTCGTGATGACTCGAACCATTCCTTTAAATACTTAGGAGTTGGAGTTCATCGCTGACTGGGCTGAGGCCATCAGCTCTCTACGCTTGAGAACCCGGTTGAGTGACTGCCGGATGAAACCCGGACCCGGCCATCGCCTTGCTCAGCGCTCTGACCTCTGAGCAACCCGGCCTGCTCTGGACGAAGCCCCATCTTGGCGCACCGCACTCTGGTGACCTCAGAGGGATGGCTGCATTTACCCGGGCGCTTCGGTTTTCCTCCCACACGTACAAACATTAAATTGGAGTTGATCAAACATCCCATGGTAGAACCACAGAGCTCGGGCAATCATTGGGGATTGCGTGTTGCAATCGCATGGATAGGTTTTCTCCGGGTTTTTTAGTTTTCCTCTCACACGCACAAGCGCTCATTATTTGGTGGAAAATATCTGAATGTAACGAGAACCAGCAGAGCTTGAGCAACAGCTGGCGACGCCGGCACAGCGCCCGGTCGCTGCCTCCCCCATCGCCTGTGGTTCCTCGTGTCTATCCTTCCGTCTCTCCCTCTCTTGCGTATAATGGCAGCAGCAGCAGCAACCTGTTGAGGAGCTGAATGCCAATGTCGAGCGTTGCTGGCTACGACGAGAGGGCTTCAGCAGAGAGAGATAGAGAGTTGTTTTGCTACTCGTCCTCCGTTGTCGGAGCGCAGACTCCATAGTGATTCAGTGCGCACTGTTAGATGCGTGCGGCGCGCTGTGAGATAACTAAATTATTTTTATTTCACCAGGCAAGGCCCACTCAGCTATTTCGCTCTTTTTCAGAAGCGACCCGGCCACAAATGAAAGCTCAACGAAGCGGCTTATCACGTGCAAATGTATTGCTGCCAAATGCTCTAAACTCGTGATGTTGATTATAAATGTGGAGGGAAAAACCGGAGGACCCGTAGAAAAATCCACGCGACCACGGAGAAAACATTCAAACTCCAATACACAGAAGGCGTCAGGGTCGGGATCGAACCCACAACCTCCTGCATACCAGGCGAGGGAGTTAACATCTCGCCACAGAGACACGCTTGACGCACCATGAGACTCGCGTGACGTGAGACTCGCGTGACGTGAGACTCCCATGATGTGAGACTCGCGTGACGTGAGACTCCCATGATGTGAGACTCCCATGACGTGAGACTCGCGTGACGTGAGACTCGCGTGACGTGAGCCTCCCATGACGTGAGACTCGCGTGACGTGAGACTCCCATGATGTGAGACTCCCATGATGTGAGACTCGCGTGACGTGAGACTCCCATGATGTGAGACTCGCGTGACGTGAGACTCCCATGATGTGAGACTCCCATGACGTGAGACTCGCGTGACGTGAGACTCGCGTGACGTGAGACTCCCATGATGTGAGACTCCCATGACGTGAGACTCGCGTGACGTGAGACTCGCGTGACGTGAGACTCCCATGATGTGAGACTCCCATGACGTGAGACTCGCGTGGCGTGAGACTCCCATGATGTGAGACTCGCGTGACGTGAGACTCGCGTGACGTGAGACTCCCATGACGTGAGACTCGCGTGACGTGAGACTCGCGTGACGTGAGACTCGCGTGGCGTGAGACTCCCATGACGTGAGACTCGCGTGACGTGAGACTCGCGTGGCGTGAGACTCCCATGACGTGAGACTCGCGTGACGTGAGACTCCCATGATGTGAGACTCGCGTGACGTGAGACTCGCGTGGCGTGAGACTCCCATGACGTGAGACTCGCGTGATGTGAGACTCGCGTGACGTGAGACTCGCGTGACGTGAGACTCGCGTGACGTGAGACTCGCGTGACGTGAGACTCGCGTGATGTGAGACTCGCGTGACGTGAGACTCGCGTGACGTGAGACTCCCATGACGTGAGACTCGCGTGATGTGAGACTCGCGTGACGTGAGACTCGCGTGACGTGAGACTCGCGTGACGTGAGACTCGCGTGATGTGAGACTCGCGTGACGTGAGACTCGCGTGACGTGAGACTCGCGTGACGTGAGACTCGCGTGGCGTGAGACTCGCGTGATGTGAGACTCGCGTGACGTGAGACTCGCGTGACGTGAGACTCGCGTGACGTGAGACTCGCATGACGTGAGACTCGCGTGGCGTGAGACTCGCGTGACGCACCGTGAGACTCGCGTGACGTGAGACTCGCGTGACGTGAGACTCGCGTGACGCACCGTGAGACTCGCGTGACGTGAGACTCGCGTGGCGTGACGTGAGACTCGCGCGCGACGTGGACGGATCACTCCACGGTGAGACTCGGTGAGAGGACAACGAACCGGGCACGGTGTTGTCGAGGACGAAGCCGAGGAATCCTCCCACGAACATGCTCATGGTGCACAGCACGGTCAGCGTCTGGTCGATCGGCGCCACCCCTGCCCAACGCGGAGGGAGAGACAGAGAGACGGGACCGCTGTCACCGTCTGCTGCATGCCCCCACGTGCTACACGACTCCCTCCGGCTCCCTCCCACAGCTGAGCAACACAACGCGCGGTGTAACCGCAATCGACCAACAACATCCCAATGCTGAAATATCACCTGCAGGTTGTGTGTGTGTTGACTTCTTTTGCACCACACGTAGCCAACCGTGCTCGTCGGAGGTGTGGGGGGAAGGACAGCAAACTAAACACTCAATGTGGACTGCACATTGCAGCAGCAGCAAGGTCGCCCTCTACTGTGAAAACTTGGAACAACGCTCCTTAAAAATCAGTCGAGACTCCGAGGGGATTTCCTTGGGCAAGCAATAATAGTACGGTAGTAGTACTTTTCAAACAAGCCCCATAGTGGATAGCGAGGCCTTCATCTAGCAGTGGATTACAGACGACTGTGAATAATGATATCCTTGCGCATGACGGCAGCACTTTGCCCAGGAGCTAAATGCCATAATAATCGTGGTGTTTTCTTTGGTTCTTTCGGTAAAGTCACGTAGAATGAGAATAAAATAATAATTTGATAAAATAAAATAACGCAATAAAATTCTCACGACGTTTCGGCCACAACACAAGCGGCCTTCATCAGGACGAGACTGTCTGGAGGACAGTCCTCCAGACAGTCCTCCAGACAGTCGCGTCCCTTCACCTGATGAAGGCCACTTGAATATGAATCCTTGCAGTCACGAAAGCTTTAAATCGAAAAATGGTGGCGTTTGTTTTAACTTCGCTCGAGAAGAGCTGTTGTAGGCGGACCAAAAAAATAAAAACTGTAACATTGAGGGGTGGAAGAGAGCAGGTCGGAGGGCTCTTAGGAAATCTGAACTTGGATCCCAAACAAGAAAGTTTCACGTCAGGGCGCACTCCCAGCGATGCTGCATGGCCCAGACACGCCACTGATCGTTCACGGTCGACACAGAGAAAGAAACCTGAAGAGTGGACAAAGAAGCGTGGAGAGCGGCACGCTGGGAGCTGCGCTGTGAGACACACAGAGCAGCACGTGGAGGAGAGTGCATGCGCACGATGTTACAGACAAAGAATGGGGAATTTTTTCTTTACTTATTATTTATTTTATCCACTCCTTATCTTGCTAGTCGTTGTGCATGGCTGTACTTTATTTTTCGCTATCTTGTAATTTACTCTGCTCAGTCGGTGCGAGCCGCTGAGGGCGTGATGGGTCTCTGTCTTCATTCCTGTTGCTCCGTGCCATCGGGACCGTTCCAGTTCTGCTGTAATGTGCGCCGATGCCGACCTTATTGAGGGCGATATTGGCACGTGCAATAAAGATCGATTGGTTGGTTATCCGAAGTGTAAAGAAAATGGAGTGAGGCGAGAGCCGGTCGCATCACGGCCAGAAGAGACGGTGGGCGGCGAAGATGACGGAGCGGCAGCCAGGGAGTGGAACGCGTCCCGGAGTCATCCCGTGGGGAGACGGAGCGGTGAAAGCAGTTCGTGTGCAGGGTGGAACGCTGCATCGCCAGCATCGCGAGAGGTGGCAGCGGCTTGGGGATGATTTCATCCAATAGTGGATCGAACATGGCTGATGGTTTTTATTTATTTTGTTTGTTGACCCAAGGAAGGCTCAAGACTTTCAGGAGGGTCCTGCCAAGTGCGACCCCAATTGAATAATCTGCAGAAAATACTTCAGCATTGGGCTGTTTGGCCAGTACCAGGTACATTGTGTGCGTGTTTTATTTTAAGCTCACGATGATGTTAAAAGAGCAGTCGGAGCACAAATCACAGGCAACATCCGTCTTCCACTTCCATCGTTGGTGTCGTGACAGTCCACACGGCCCCAGCGTGGCCGTCTCAACACGTTGATGGCGAGTTGTGGTTTGGTAGAGCGCCCTCCTTTACATCTCGCGTCTCATCTCAACGAATTGGACAGGGCACCCCCGGTGGCAGCTCTCCCTGTGTGGGTACAAGTTGACTCGGCACGTGGCCTGCGAGCGGTCGTAGTCTGCCAGTAGGGGGGGGGGGGGGTGACGATTGCTGCCGCACGTAAATCCCAATTGAGAGATTTGCGGTGTAAGTTTCCCAGTTGCAAAATGTGGACCACGACGCCGGCACGCGATGGGCCGCTACTCGCTCCGAACGACGTCGCGCCGAACCTTTAACGTCCACCGTGAGGGAGGCAGACGGCGCGTCGGGGTTTAGCGGTTATTACACCGCAGCATTTACCAGGGTGGGCTGGGGGATTCGAACCGCGAGCCTGCGTAAGAACGAGCGGCGGACGTGCTCCCGCCGGGCTGCGTGCGTGGCGCCTGTGAGCGGTGGGTCCCTACCGGTGTTGATGGCCCCGGGGTTCTCCTTGAGCCAAGCTGGAATGGCCAGACCCGAGAAGATGGACAGCCCAACGATGAACACGTTCCTGGATGAGTTCATGTCTGCGTACTGACACGGCAGGGGCACGGTGAGCTGGCGGGCTAAGCGATAACACTGCCAAGGCATTCAGCTCTTGTGAGCCGGTGGTCTCGACAAGGCTGACAGCATTGTGCACGCGATGCGCAGGTTTATATGTGGGTGGCAGGGTGGGTGGCATAGCCGGTGCTTCGCAGCAAAAAACCACCAGGGTTCGATTCCCAAATCGGGCGCCTTTTCTTGTGAGGTTTGTATATTTTGACCCCTGTTCTGCAGAGTGTGAGTGGGTCCGAGTATGGCGTTTGTGTGTTCTTCCCCTGTTTCCAGAGGAAACCTATGCAATCATACAATGGCATTGGTGTTGGTCAAATAGCCCAATGTAGCAGGACTCAGTGTGGCTGTCCTGGGTAAATGAGAAGTAAATTTTGACACGCAAAGCATACGGATGGGGAGTTGTGTCTTGTTGCTATTTGCGAGCACACTTCTGCACCCATTTAAAACCCACCGAGAGAATTTATGACCTCCCAGGAGAGAACAAACGTCGGCAGTGAGATTCCACAAAGACAAAGATCCCCCGTATAACCTTAACAAATGCTGTTAGTGAAGGGATGGTTGGCCAGCACCACGCCCGACCGCCTTTATCTCCCCAGTGGCGATGTTTACACACCGAACCAGGTACTCATTTGATGCTGAGTCGACCTAGGGGAGGCCCATGACCGCTTCAGATGATCGTCACTGCTGTTGGCCGTGAGCGGGAATCGAACCCGGGTCGCCGGGTTTATAGCGCAGCGCGCCAACTGCTACACTACCGCTCCCCAAACACAAATACACACAGACACACACACAGACACACACACAGACACAAACACACATGGACACACAACAACAACCGCCATTCGCCATTAAGTGGCGGTGACGTCACGACGCTTGTGCCAGGCCAGACACACACACACAGACACAAACCCACACAAACACACACAGATACAAACACACACACAGTCACACACAGTCACACACAGACACACACACAGACCGACAGACACACACACAGACACACGCAGACAGACAGACACATACACAGAGCAGCCGCATATCATGCCAACCCCGTGTGGGACAAGCAGCAGGAATCAGCCTGCGGGTAGCTCAGGCGACAATTGCCACTGTTTGTGTAAAACCAACGGAGTTGCGAAATCTCCCAATTATTTTGAATTTGGCAAAGTTGTAGCATGAGGCCGCCACACAATGGGCTCTTGCTGTTTTCCAACAACACTGCGGGATCTTTTGCGTCCACCCGTGAAGCGGAGGGTGAGTGTTTTTTTTAAGGTGAATACATCGCCGCAGTGTTAACCAGTGTGGCCTGCCGGGTCCGAACCGCGAACATCTGCATTCCTCCTGCACGGTATCCACACCGCAGCCTGCCGCACGAACCGGATGCGCACGGGGCGACCCCCAACCTGCAGGGTGGAGATGCCCACGGCGGCGATCATTCCAAAGGTGCCCAGGAACATGCCGCCGATGATGGGCTCGGGGATGGTGATGAAGACGGCTCCACACTTCCCGAAGATCCCCATCAGCACGAGGATGACTCCGCTGACCTGCAGCACCAGCCGACTGCCCACCTGCATTGTCACGCAGCGAGACAAAGGTCCCCTGCTGTGTAGACTTCAACAGGCTGTCGGGGCAAGTGCTGTGAGCGAGCACCCGTCTGCGTGGCCAGCACCACGCCCCCTAGTGATGATGTTTACACACCGCACCAGGTACTCATTTGAGTTCAAAAAATCTTCACTGGTATTGGCGGGAATCTACACTACCGCTCCCCACGCAACGAGACACACACATACACACACTCACACAGATACACCCACAGACACACACAGACACACACGCAGACACTCACACAAACACTCACACAGATACACCCACAGACACACACAGACACACTCACACAATCACACAGACACTCACACAGATACACCCACAGACACACACAGACACACACACACAGACACTCACACAAACACTCACACAGATACACCCACAGATACACACAGACACACACACAGACACTCACACAAATACTCACACAGATACACCCACAGACACACACAGACACACACACAATCACACAGACACTCACACAGATACACCCACACACGGACGGCCACCATCACCCTGGTGATGCCGAGCGCGGCGATGTTCTGGCTGAAGGAGGTGGTGCCGTTGCCCGTGCCCAGCGCCCCGGCTAGCAGGCAGCCGAGACCCTCGGCCGCGAGGCCGCGGCTCACGGCGTGCGCCGGCGGCGGCGGCGCTCCGGCGAGGCGGGCGCAGGCCGCGTAGTCCCCCACGGACTCGAGCGCCGAGGCCAGCACCCCGCACAGCATGCCCAGCACCGAGGCGGCGCCCAGCGTCGGCGCGCCCCACTGCCCTGCGCGGGGGACACGGGGGCAGCCGTCGTCACCGTCCGGTTCGGGGTGGCGGGGAGAATTCACCTCCCTCGCCTGGTGCGCAGGAGGTCGCGCGGGTTCGATCCTGACGCCTGGGTATGTGGAGTTGCATGTCGCATGTTGCATGTT
This sequence comes from Petromyzon marinus, assembly GCF_048934315.1. NCBI lineage: Eukaryota > Metazoa > Chordata > Hyperoartia > Petromyzontiformes > Petromyzontidae > Petromyzon > Petromyzon marinus. The sequence goes on along the minus strand of NC_133668.1, from coordinate 69,755 downwards.
GCATGTCGCATGTTGCATGTCGCATGTTGCATGTCGCATGTACTCCCAGTGGGTGTCCCCGTGGATGTCCTCGTGAATGTCCCCGTGGATGTCCCCCTGGATGTCCCCGTGGATGTCCCCGTGGTTGTCCCCCTGGATGTCCCCGTGGATGTCCCCCTGGATGTCCCCCTGGATGTCCCCGTGGGTGTCCCCGTGGATGTCCCCGTGGATGTCCCCCTGGATGTCCCCGTGGATGTCCCCGTGGATATCCCCGTGGTTGTCCCCGTGGATGTCCCCCTGGATGTCCCCGTGGATGTCCCCCTGGATGTCCCCGTGGTTGTCCCCGTGGATGTCCCCGTGGTTGTTCCCGTGGTTCTCAATAATACAGGACACACCAATACACATATGAATGTGCATATTATTATTTAGTAATTTGCTGGTAATTTTCAGCTCCAGGGTTATTTGGCTAATAGCAGTTACATTATTATAGTATACATATTAGCCATGGCATAGTTCAAAGGAAACTAATATGGAACACTGTGGCGCAGCCTGCAGGTGAATAGCGCTGCGTTATTGGTCAGGACGCCCTTGGAGCCGCGTGCATCCACTGGGGGCCCGCCACGGCGACGATGCCGTAGGCAGCCTGCGAGCGCTACGCGGGGCGGTCAGCAGAGGGCGCACGAGAACCACTGTTGTACCTCACTACGCGCCCACGTCTTTGCGACCAGACGTCACCCACGCGCACTGACCCACGTGCTGAGGGGTAGCGAGTGGCGCCCGTGCCAGGTCGCTGCGTGTTGCAGAGGTTTGCGGTTAGAATCTGGCAGGCCGCCCTGGCCATTGCTGCTTTGCGTGTGGAGGGCTGTGTGTGTGTGGTGAGTAGTGGTGCAGTGGTTAGCACGCTGTGTATGTGTGCGGAGCGGTTGTATAGCGCTTTGCGCTATGCAGCGCTCCGAACCCGAAGACACGGGTTCGATTCCCGCTCATGGCAAAAACTAGTGACGATTATCTGAACCGGTCCTGGGCCTCCCCTAGGTCGATTCAGCCTCAAATGAGTACCTGTTGCTATGTGTAAACATCGCCACTGGCGAGACAAAGGCGGCCGGGCGTGGTGCTAGGCTGCTAGCCACCCACTCCCTCGTCTGCCGTGGCGGCCTTCATAGGTGCTCACTAACAGCACTTGCCCCAAATCTGTCAAGGCTCCACGGGGGATCTCTGTCTTTGTGTGTGCACCTGGGTAGGGGACGCGGAACCAGGGCGCATGCTGGATGGCTTGCAGGTGGAGGTCGGTTCTGGCGAGGTGACCCGGCACGCCCGGCTCTGCTGGGAGCGCGTCTGTCAGCGTGAGGATGTAGCACAGCAGCCACGAGATGCACATGGCCAACAGCACCTGCGCCAGCCGCAGCAGCAAAAGTAGTAATAATGATGATGATCATTTACAGCGTGCGACGGCGCACAGCATCAGCTCGCTCTCGAACAGAGTGAATTACTCGAGAAGAACCACAGGCAAGCTGGAAGGCAGCCACGCGATAGCCGCCAACAATTGGTCCTCTGAATATGAAGGTGATGCCGACCAATTAATGAACGTTTACACGTGGGAGGAAACCGGAGTGCTCGGAGAAACCGCACGCATGAGAAGGGGAAACACTCGATCCCATACAGAGGGAACAGGTGGAGTCCACTTTTGTGCTATACTGCTCTCTCCTGGCGAGCCCCACGGTACGACACCTGAATGCCCACGGGGAGTCGTGTGAGCCACCAACGCTCGCCTCCACAATGCTGCATCACAGGCCACGTGCATCACCAAGCAGTCAAATGTCCCTGGCATTGTATATACAGTACTAACAATAATAATACTGTCATATACATTGGAGTATCATCTTCCATTGAGGGTCCCTTTGTGCAGACAACGCTTCTGGCAGCGCTCCCTACAATGGTTCAAGCGAGAGACACGGCGGGTCGCGAATGGCCCAGAGTTCTGCTTGTGCCGAAGTCAATGCGGCTGAAATTAGTGTACTCCCAGGAAGCTGTGGTGCCTGATGGGAGGTGTGCCAATTTTTAATTAAAAAATTTTAATTGGCACAATTTTTAATACGTTGGAGACGGATATATGATGGAAAAATGCATCAAATGGTCCGCTCCACGCTATCAGTGTCTCTGTCCCCCTTCTGTACCCTGCCTTCTCGACTTGCACTCGGCTCTTACCCAGCAGCAATGCGTTCCGTCTTGAGGTCTGCTGCTGCCGCTGGCCACGACGAGAGGGAGGCTTCAGCCCAGAGAGGGAGAGAGAGAGAGAGTCCGTGTCCTTTTACTGATCCTGCTCCTGCGGTAAAGGAGCCGAGGCTACAGTGGTTCACTATTTGGCCCATAGGCTGCCATTCCCTATGTTTTTGAATGTACTGCAGCAAGATGATGGAGATGGTGGAGTGTAACACCTGCACCGTCCTACGACGGTACAGAGTTTAGACAGTACAGATCTAACATCGCCCATAGACGTACATGGATCTCTGTGAGTTCACTATGAGTTTACGATGTGGCCCATCACGCGGGTTGCATGGCCACAATCGCACTTGTACCCTCTTCAGTTAAATCTCCCCGCACTCTCTCTGGCCCCAGGTGGGCCTCACCAAGTGATTGCCTCTCTCTGCACCTGATCATTTAATATGTTCATGCCCACCTGGCTTTGAGTTCCACTCTGCACGAGTGCCGCATTCAGTTTCTCTCGCACGCCCTTCCACTCCGCATCCCTCCACTTGGTCACCCTCATCCAGTGCCCCTCTCACTGACATCGTACCCCTGGTTAATTGCTAGCTAAGCGTGCACGCATTGACAAACGGATCAGCCACGCATGCACACACACAGATCACATATACAAAGGCAAAAATCGCCCACATAGCCTTTAACAGACTGTTCGGGCAAGTGCTGTTAGCGAGCACTTATGAAGACTAGCATGGTACAGAAGAACATTACCACCAGCCGCCTTTGTCTCCCTAATAGTGATGTGTACACACCACACCATGATCAAACACACACATATACTTCAGGCACACAGACACATATTCCTCGTTAAGCCTAAGAGTTTTGAAGCAAGAGCTGTTATATCCCCTCGTCTCACCTTGACAGACTGTTGGGGCAAGTGCCGTGAGCGAGCACCCACGAAGGCCGCTACGGCATACGAGGGGGTGGCTGGCCAGCGCCACGTCCTGCCGCCTTTGTCTCCCCAATGCTGATACTCATTTATGACTGAGTCGACCTAGGGGAGGTCCAACACCGGTTCAATATTCACTACTTTTATGGGTCGTGAACGGTTTGGGAATCAAACTCCTGTCGCCGGGTTTGTCAGAACCTGTATTTAGACTGTAGGAGGAATCCGATGAGCTATCAAGCTCTTTTTCAATTGAAGCTCTTTTTCAGCAAGTTTGTCGCGCTGTGCGCTAACCACTGCGCCACCGCCACACCGCGTGAGTTGGAGTTAGACTCGGATCGCTAGCCCTGTGACGACACAACAGATTTTCAGGTGGCTCAGAAGTCAGAGCGCTGGGCCGTACACCGCTCAGGTCCTGGGTTCGAATCCAGGTTCCAAGCCACTTGTGAGCTGATGGTCTCAGCCTGGTCACCAACATAGTCCTCATCAGAATCTTTATTTAGACTGGAGGAATCCGATGAGCTATGAAGCTCTTGCTCACAGATGTCCGTGAATGATCATCGCATGCTGAGAGGGGAGACTTCTGTTCGGATGTGTGACCTATTCCAGTGAATGGTTAAACGCCGCTGTCCGTCTTCAGTTGCGTAACGAGAAATTACTTTTCCAAACAGGAACAGCGTGTGCGGAGCTATAATGTTTAACACGGAACGTTCTCCAACATTCATGGTCTCAAGGTCTACATAACCTCATGTCCAACACATCGTTGTTGTTATTGTGTAATGCCCGGTTTATTGCTGGCCCTGAGACGGCTGTGGAAATTCCACGTTCCTGTGGAAGGGACCTCTCTCGTGAACATAACGAGCATGGCGGCCGCATGGCCCAGCAGCGGTAGCACGTTCGCCCCTTGTTGCCGAGGTTCAGACCCGGAAGGTCACCCTGGTTACTACCGCGCCACCGCGTTAACCGTAACAGCACCGCGCGCCGTCTGTCTCCCTCGCGGTGGACGTTAAAAGTCCCGCGTGACGGCGTTCGTGGCGAGTCGCGGCCCATCGCGTGCTGGCGTCGTGGTCTAAATTTTCCAAAACTCAAAAAATGCCACCGCGAATCACTCAATTGGGATTTACGCACGGGAGCCATCATCACCCTCCCCTCCCTCCTGGTGGACTACGCCCACTCGCGGGCCACGTGCCGAGGGACAGCTCCCACCGGGGGTGCCCTGTTCACTGTGCTGAGATGAGATGTGAGTCACCCATCGCGTGTAAGGCGCTCTGACACTCCCCTGCGTGACGGTGGGCGGCTTGATCAGGAACAGTTTCCGTGTCATCGTGAACGTGACCATGATGACATCGTTAGTAGTGGTGGCTTCTCTCCATGATACTCACAGCATCATTCTATTCTTACGCGTGATGACAGCAACGTGTTCAGGAGCTAAATGCCAATGTCGAGGTCTGCTGCTGCTGCTTCTGGCCACGACGAGAGGCCTTCAGCAGAGAGAGAGAGAGTTCGTGTCGCTGTTCCTCCACCTCCTCCATTAAAGTGCTTTAATATATGGGCCACAGTTTTGGTTGCATGGCCACGACCGCACCAATGTGGCTCGGTTTGAATTTCCCACTTACTAAGGAGATGTGCACAGAGGCCTGTTGATGTTCTGATGCGGTTGACGCTTCCACCGGCGTCTTCAAAGAATATCAAGGCAGAAGGTGCGTGACATTTGGGTGTCTAGACGAAATGGCCGTTGTTAATGAAAAGTGCCATGAGATTGTGCCTAAACGTTCTCAATCTGAGCATATTTCTTGCAATTCACATCGACCATCGACCAGGTGTGTGGAGAGTGATATAGGCTCAAATCTGTTCTTTGGTTCTTTCGGTTTTATTCTCATTCTACATGACTTTACCGAAAGAACCAAAGAAGATTAATCCTTGCAGTCACGAAAGTTTTAAATCGAAAAAGGCTCAAACCTGTCGTTTACAGGTTTGATTGAGTGTTGCCTTTAGGCGAGTGGTAACGGGGGTCACTCGAGTGTAAAGGTACAAGTCCTCACCACATACAAGGCTTCCAGAGGAATATGGCAGCAGTCAACATTGATTGACTGTACTGATGAGCACGGTGGAGACAAGGATGGAGATGATGATGGAGATGATGGAGATTATGATGGAGATGATGGAAATAATGGAGATGATGAAGATGATGATGGAGATGATGATGGAGATGATGATGGAGATGACGGTGGGTGGGGGGGGGGCTGAATGCAAGGGTGCGCCCGTGCAGGTGGAGGCTCACAGAGAACATCTTGAAGACGGGATACCTCACCACGCGGCACCGCCCCCCGGCGAACCCCGGCATCGGCACGGCGACATCGCGCAGGTACTGGGAGAAGAGCACGATCAGGGCCACGGTCCTAGACACACGCGTAGGTGCGCGTCATCACTCGTGGTGTAGCGACTTACAGCCGTGGCGGTTTCTAATGGCTTTGGATTTCGATAGGACCAACACATTCACACGATTCCCATTCAGTACCCGTCAGTGTTATACATTTTTTTGCCAAGTTGGAAAAGTTCAGTACCTGCAAATTATTCAATGAGGATTAGCAGCAACATCGCCCTCTACTGTGGAACTACTGCACACTGCACTTTGGTGGCTGAGTGAGCACGCGAGTGAGTGGGGCGGTTCGCGCTACGAACCTGCTGACAGGTTAAATTCCCGTTCACGGCCAATACCAGTGACGATTATTTGAACCGGTTCTGGGCCTCTCATAGGTCGACTCAGTCTCAAATGAATACCTGGTGCGCTGTGTAAACATCGCCACTGGGGAGACAAAGGTGGCCGGGCATGGTGCTGGCCACCTACCCCCCTCGTGTGCCGACTCGGCCTTCATAGATGCTCGCGATCAGCACTTGCCCCAACAGTCTGTTAAGGCAATTAAGGGGATCTTTACCTTTGAGTGGGTGAGTGAGTGGGTGAGTGAGTGGGTTAGTGGGTGGGTGAATGAGTGAGTGGATGAGTGAGTGGGTAAGTGAGTGGCTGAGTGAGTGAGTGGGTGAGATAGTAGGTGAGTGAGTGGGTGAGTGGGTGGGTGAGGTTTAGGCCGTGGTGGCGAGGGTGGTGCCCACTCACAGGCACGCGATTCCCCAGTGGCCGCCGCTCTTGCGCCCGGCCTCCCCAAAGAGCGAGAGGCCGATGAGGGTGATGGTGGGCGCGATGGACAGCGGCCCGATGAGGCGCAGGGCCGGTCCCATGGCGCCCGTGAGGCCCAGCGCCACTTGGAAGAGCGACGCGACCATGATCGCGCCCTGGAGCTGCGTGCGCCCGTCACCAAGGGTCAAACCAACAGCTGGGGGCGTGCGCCGCTGTGGAGCGCTGAGCTTGGGGCTCGCGTCAGGGTTCACGAGGTGCGGGAACCCCACAGCGTGGGCGCCAAGTGGCCCTGGATTGTGGGCGCTTGGCCAACAATCCCCGTGCAGGTGGCAAACAGATGGCAATTCATAATAATACTAATAATTTTTATTTAAAGCTTTCGTGACTGCAGGGATTCATATTCTTGGTTCTTTCGGTAAAGTCACGTAGAAGGGAAACAATAAAGTAATAAAAATATAAAACAATAAAATTCCCACCCATCAAGACTCTGCACCATAGAGCCCAATGCATATCCGACCAGGAACACATAGCCAGTGAACTCAAGCACGTACACCAAGCTCTTACGGCTAATGGTTACTCCGACTACACAATCCGCAAAGCTATCACTCCAACCATAAAGAAGGACCCTCTTGTGGAGCCTTTCAAAACCATCACTTTACCCTACATTGCGGGAATCACAAAAAAGATCTCCAAAATCTTGAATAAACACAAGATCCAGGTCCGATTCAACACATTACATAAAATCCGTGATCTGGTTCCGTCTGTAAAATATGTGATTCCGGACATACAGTACCCTGGCGTCTACAAACTAAGTTGCCTCTGTGGTAGTAGTTACATTGGAGAAACCAAACGACATATCTCGGACCGCATTCGTGAACACAAAGAAGACCTAAAACACGGTAGGACCAACACCTCGGCCATGGCAGATCACTGTTATTATTCAGTAGGCTCACATGACATTGACTTTTCCAAGACAGAGGTTCTTTGCAAGCCATCTGGCTACCATGAGAGATTCGTTCATGAGGCTATCCACATATACAAACACAGAGACAATTTCAACCGAGAAGATGGATTCTGGCTTAGCAATCATTAGAAGGATTTGATAAACCATTTTGGGTCTTAATTCATTGTTCACGCTTACGGTGGCTTTCAGACCGCATCCATCATTTTCGTCTCCCCCCTTCTCTTTTCCGAACATAGATGGACTCGTCCATCTGAACAAACTATCAAATCTCGATTTAAAGCTTTCGTGACTGCAAGGATTCATCTTCTTTGGTTCTTTCGGCAAGGTCACATAGAATGAGAATAATATAATAAAATAACAGAATAAAATTCTCACGACGTTTCGGCAACAACGCATGCGGCCGTCTTCAGGTGAAAGGTACAGACCTGTCGGGACGACAGAGCTTCAATGAACGATGTTAAGATTCGTAGCGACTTTTAAGCTGGTTGGGAGAAGTGAGGCACCTTGACAAAGGTGTTTACATATCAAATAGCTGAGGGATTAGCTTGTGACTGGTCACAGGAATGGCTATGTTAAAGTCAAAACCTACACATCCACAGAGGCAACTAGCAATTTAGCATTGAAATAGCTAAGGGATTAGCTTGTGCAAATAGCTGAGGGATTAGCTTGTGACTGGTCACGGAAATGGCTATGTTAAAGTCAAAACCTACACATCCACAGAGGCAACTAGTAATTTAGCATTGAAATAGCTAAGGGATTAGCTTGTGACTGGTCACAGAAATAGATGTTAAAGTCAAAGCCTACACATCCACAGAGGCACCTCGTACATGGACGCCAAAGGGGGCTGCAACAACTCAACTGTTATACAGTAAACCGATGTGAAAAACCTAATTCTAAATTACATCAATATAATAAATGTACTCAATATATTCTTCAATAAGCTGAGCTATTAACATTAACTGGGTATACACTACACTATATAATGAATACCACATAGTAAACCAATAAAAAACTAAAATATAAACTATCTTAATGTTATATCACAATGGTGATATAACATCACCACATCGTTCATTGAAGCTCTGTCGTCCTGACAGGTCTGTACCTTTCACCTGAAGACGGCCGCTTGCGTTGTGGCCGAAACGTCGTGAGAATTTTATTGTGTTATTTTATTATTTTATTCTCATTCTACGTGACCTTACCGAAAGAACCAAGAAGATGTTCACATAATGATATCCCCGTACGGACAGAAAGATACGTGCGAGAGTCCACTTGCTGCCTTCTCCTGGCAAGGCAGGGTATGCTCAGCGCTGCTAGGTTACAGGCAGCCGCGTGCGTCGGTCATCACGACAAATACCCCTGGCAAGTTGAGAGATAGATCCATTTCATTGTTGATTGGTGCAAGGATGCATAATGCTTCGTGTCGTGAGAAACCCTCCACCACCGGACACAGCCAAGCGAATTGAATTGACACACGCTTACCAACTCGCCAGTTTTGATTGGTTGGCCTCACTCACACCGTGTGAGTTGCAGTCATTCTGCCAACAGAGTTTAGCAGCGATTAGATAAGTGGCGTCCCTTGTGAAGCCTCGGCAAACGTCGTCCATCAGCACAAGATCCAGAAAGTGAGAGGCCCGATCCACCAAGTCAGTCACCTGAACAGAGGGGGCATCACCTCGCAGGAACAAACCAATAAGATTTGAACCAAACTCAGATTTAAACCTGCCGAGCAAATCAACGCAATATCCTCTTTCGTGGCTCTGTGCCTCTCTCACCTCCCGCATGCGAGGCTGCCACACCTCGGGCTCGCTGGGCCGCGCGGCGCCGTGGGCGGCCTCCGTGCCATTGAGCGCCGGGCACTGCCACTCGGGAAGAGCGAGGATGGCAAAGGCCGGAGCCACGAAGCTCAGGCTGCCACCCTGCAGGATGGGCAACCTGGGCACACGGGGAGGGGTGGTCAATCTCTCGCTCGCTCACCCACGCACTCACCCACACACTCACACACTCACTCAAACACTCACGCACTCACCAACGCACTCACGCACTCGCTCACGCACTCACACACTCACACACCCACACACTCACCCACGCACGCACTCGCACACTCACCCAGGCACTCACCCACGCACTAACACACTCACCCACGCACGCACTCACACACTCACCCAGGCACTCACCCACGCACTAACACACTCACCCACGCACGCCCTCACACACGCACTCAAGCAACCACCGACCCACCGCGCGGCCCACCTCGTGCCCAGCGTGGTCTGCAGCAGCGTGGCGAGCCCCGACGCGAAGAACATCGTGTTGATGAGGAGCCCCTTGACGAGGTCGTCGCCGCCCGCGCACAGCGGCTCGGCCAGGATGAGTGGGATGGCGATGATGCCGCCGAACGCGAGGAGGTAGTGCTGTGGACAGGCAGGTGAGGCGCACAGGCATCCAGACGCCTCCTGCTCTCTCTGCTATAGCTACTCCCCTGCGATTTGTGAGCCCCTCAAACAATCCAGCGCGCTAACCACTACACCGCCGCTCCCCACGCTCACGCGCGCAAATACAAAGACAGAGATCCCCCGTGTAGCCTTAACAGACTGTTGGGGCAAGTGCTGTTAGCGAGCACCTATGAAGGCCGGGTCGGCACACGAGGGGGTGGGTGGCCAGCACCACGCCCGGCAGCTTTTGTCTCCCCAGTGGCGATGTTTACACATCGCACCAGTTACTAATTTGAGACAGAGTATGCCTAGAGGGGCCCAGGACCGATTCAGATCGTCACTGGTGTTGATCATGAGTGAGAATAGAACTCGGGACACCAGGTTCGTAGCGCAGCGTGCTAACTGTTAAACCACCGCTCCCCGTACTCATAACACTCTCACACACTCACAGCAACAGAAACCAGGCTAAGTGCACCTTGAGGCCACGTGAGATGTGGAAAGCTCGCTGTTTTTTTTCATGGATTTTCTGTTTGCACAGTCACATAGTCACTTTAAGATGTTTTCTTGTTCGTGTTTTTGTTTGTTGTGGTTGCACCCGATTCAAGAGCCGAATGGCTCACAGGGCTCTACTGTACCAAAATAAATAAACTGAAACTGCAAAACTGCTGGCAGCAAGGTCACAGAACAGGCCCAGGTGCCATTGGTTGACTGACTGAGATAAGGGGCAGATGCATCACCTGTGCTCCCCACTGCGCCAACTCGCACACACTCGCACACTCACTCACACACTCACTCACACTCACCGTCACTCACCGTCACACACTCACTCTCACTCACCGTCACACAACAACAACCGCCATTCGCCACTAAGTGGCGATGACGTCACCACGACGCTTGTGCCAGGCCATGTGCACCTTGAGGCCACGTGAAGTGTCGAACGCCCGCGGGCAGGAGGTCACGGGGCAGACCCAGATGCCACGGGTCGACTGACTGAGATGACTGGCTGGTGCACCACCTGTGCCCCCTACTGTACCAACTTGCTGTGCTTTAGCCACCCGGCGTTCTGCTCTTTGTTGTGAGCGTCGCTCCTCCGCCTTCCGTTGCTGTTGGAAGGCGACTGCCTCAATCTGCCCAGCAGAGTCCTTCACGAGCCTCCTCCACAGAGGCCGATCTTGACACCTCTGGTACCAGTCATCGGCAAGTCCACTCAGCTCCACGTCCTCCTGTACCACATCACTCCATCTCTTCTCTAGCCCGTGCCGCGCCCGTTTAGCCCCCTCGATTCGGCCGAACAAAAGCTGTTTCGGCAAGCGGTGGCTGGGCATGCGGGCTACATGACCCAGCCAACGCAGCCTTGCCTGCCGGAGGAGCTCACCGATGGGACCTTGCCCAGATCTTTCAAGGATTTGTGAGCTCCTCACACAATCCAGCCTGGTTAAACCCAGGATGGATCGTAGGCAGGCTAGCCTAAATGTTTCTAACCGGCAAAGATGTTCCATTAGGGGGGTCCACGTTTCGCAAGTGTAGAGAAGGGAGGGAATGATCGTGGCCGAGAAGACCTGAAGCTTCGTGCGGAGCGACAGACCAGGTAGCTTCCACACAGCGTTTGTGGTGCGGCCGCAGCGGAGCCGCTCCGTCGGGCCGTGCCCACCGCCGTGACGCCACCACCGGAGAGTGACGACGCCGACGCTGCACGCCCCTCACCGCCCCCCACATGAATGCACGGCATACCCCACGTAAAGCCGGGAGGGAAGGTCACCTGGCCGACAGGTTTTCATCCAGAAGCCCCTAATGAGATCAAGCTTCATGGTTTCCTGCGGCCGGGAAATTGGGCGACCTACCCCCGAGGCTGACGTGCACCACGGCGTCGTGACCTGATATTAAAATGGCATGGTCACGGCAGGGGCTGTTGAGCCACCGCGAGTGGAACCACACACACACAACACGAGCCAGTGGGCGGATAGCGGAAAGAACGGAGAGCGGACGTCGAGGGAACCACTGCGGTGACGTCACCAGAGCTGGGATCCGAGTATCAAAAGGGCGGGAAAATCCAGGCCTCTGATTGGACAGGAGGCCAAGGAGAGTACAAGCATCGGAATGCCTTTGTTATAGGGAGGATAAGAGGAGGGGGATTCAGGGCAGTAAAGGTTAGAGTTCTTCAAGACATCGAGAGCAGCGGGGTGTTGGAGTCAGCCGTTCGAGTCGTCCGTGTGACGAGCTTAAACGCAGCCAGGCACAACCCTCCACGGAGATGACCCACAGCATCGCCCTTCTACAGCTTCTGGCGCATCAGAGTGGAAGTAAGCGTAAGTAAGAGAGAGGTGAGTTTGAGCTAATTAATCAGAGGGTAGAAAGTGGAGCGCCAGGTAGGATAAATTTAGCCCAGAATCCCCGAAGGAGAGGCTAGGTAGTGTCTGCTGACTCACACAAACACACGTAGTTTAGCGGGTTATTCGCGGGGAATAAAACCGCCAGTAGAGGATAAAACTGTGTCGTGTGGTCGCTGTGAGTGCGAAGAGGGGGGTGGAGTGCTTTGTGTTCGCGTGCATACGCGGCTGTTTACGGCGAATAGGAGAGTGTAGCGTCTGGTGTTCGCGGAGTGACTCCCTCCAATCAGTTGCGCGCGCACGGTGGGTACCTCTGCCCTCTAACCCCTGACCCCAAGTCCCTCGCGTGTGATTGGTGTACGGAGTCGGGCAGGTAGCGGAGTCGGGTTCGTTAGCACCTGGGCACGTAGGGCGTGTATGCGAACGGATCACGGGGGCTAAGCGCCGGCCGCAGAGTCACGCGTCGGCACGCTGTACCCTTTCGTTCGCGCACGAGACGGGGTTTTACTTCGCGAGCGCGCTCACCGCAGCACGCCCACTACTAAGCCCGCGTAGCGCGTCGTAAGCGTAAAGCCATCGACCCTAACGATCGAACCATGCCTACGCGGGCAGCAGCAAAGGCGGGGGCACAGGGGGGCGAGGAGTTGTAAGTCGGTAGCCCGAACCCGACAGGGCAGTCGGGGGTAGTAGTATGACTGCGACGGAGGAGACGGGGGATGGCGGGATTAGGATGGAGGAGGCGGGGGGCAGCAGCCCCCGCAGTAGCGAGGTCGTAACGGGGGAGTCGGGGGACAGCGGCCCCGACAATTCAGTGGAGGCGAGGGGCAGCAGCCCCCGCACGTTATGCAACCGATGAAAAGATATTGCCGCTCGACTGATTCGGAGTGAGACCTCTACTGTTAAACTGGAGCCGGTCATAAGCACACTGCCCAGGTATGGAGTGTCCGATGGTACAAAATACCCAGGCAGGTGCTTAGTTTTGGTAGGGCTGATGGTAAGGCCCCATCTCTTAGTGGCACGCTCCAGTCATACACTCACTCACCGTCACACACTCACGCACCGTCACACACTCACACACTCACTCACACACTCACTCACCGTCACTCACCGTCACACACTCACTCACACTCACCGTCACTCACCGTCACACACTCACTCTCACACACTCACTCACACTCACTCACACTCACATACTCGCACTCACAGTAGCCAATGCCAGAATGTTTTTATTTATCTCGCTATGTGAAGATGGAACCGGAGAAGTCAGAGGACAGCCACTGCAGAGCAGCAGGGAACAAACAAAACTCCACACAGAGAGAGAGAGAGCAGCGGGGAAACAAACTCCACACACAGAGAGAGAGCAATGGGGAACAAACAAACTCCACACAGAGAGAGAGAGAGCAATGGGGAACAAACAAACTCCACACACAGAGAGAGAGCAATGGGGAACCAACAAACTCCACACAGAGAGAGAGAGAGCAATGGGGAACAAACAAACTCCACAGAGAGAGAGAGAGCAATGGGGAACAAACAAACTCCACACAGAGAGAGAGAGAGCAATGGGGAACAAACAAACTCCACACACAGAGAGAGAGCAATGGGGAACCAACAAACTCCACACGCACAGAGAGAACGGCGCTCGAATGGGGAATGGAGCCCAGTCCCCGGCTTGCTGTGTCGCGCGAGTGCCGCCACCCGCCCCGCTGACGTTGACCATTCTCCTGACCTGGAAGCCGAGGATGATGCAGAGGAGGATGGGCGGCCGATCCTCGAGGCCATAGAGGAGCGCCTCTTCGCGTTTCTCCACGGGGGCTTCGTCGCTCGGAGGCCGCTCTCCGGCGACGATCGCCGCCTCTTTGCCGCCGTCATCGCCATCGCCGCCTTCTCCCTGCTCGGTGCCGGTGGAACAAATCAACGACGGCGCGGCCGCTTCCCCCCGAGCCGCGCGCTCGACGCGCGCCCCGGCGACTGACGCCGGGGCGCGCGGTGGACGCGGGGAGAGCGACGGCGCCCGGGGTGGCTCAGAGGTCGAGAGGTCAGAGCGCTGAGCCGCCCCCGCGTGGACACGACGGTGGCGGTGGTGGTCGGGTTCGGGTCCAGGATTCCACCATCGCCCGCGATTCGACCGAGTTCTCAAGTGTGGTGACATTGATGGTCTCGGCTCGGTCGCCCACTAACGACTGCACGGAAAAAGCCACCACGTTAAATGTGGTTCTGCGCTTAATTTTTCATGAGCTAATCCTTGTGCATCTCACAAGAAGATTCCTGGGTTCGATTCCCTGACAGACTCCCACGCTCAACCACTTGCTCGCTCATACACCCACCTGCTCACTCACTTACTCACCTGCTCACTCATTTACTTATCCAATCACTCGCTCACTCACCCTACTGCAGGTGGCACCGCTTATTATTATTTCAGCTCCTTCCCTTTCCACGGCTCCAATTTTAAATTCCCTCCTCCCATCGTCGTCTCGTTTCCCCCAAGCTCTTATCATGAAGATAATAATAATAACCTTGCTCAATCAAATAAACGTGTTACACTCGTATCTACTGCAACCTTAACCGTGATTTTTGATGCTAGCCACTTGATATTTCGGGTCGTTGGGCCGGTGGCTCATCATCGTGTCCCCGCGACGTGCCAGGCCCTGCCCAGCTAAGCAAATGTCCCGGACAATCGCCTGACAACTCGTCATGCACGCTTCACGTGGAGCACGCGGACAGCTGCTTTGGAGCTGCACGCAGCCCCACTATTTACCTTTTGTTTTATCCGCTGCCCACATTACCCTGCGATTAACTTAACCACTCACCGTTTGCCATCCACCTAATCCGCTGGGCCCTCAACAAAAGCCGTATTGTCCCGATGGTAATGGAGGACTGTGGGTTATCAGGAGTGAATTCTTCTCTAGGGTTACCCCTTCAGCCCAGCGCGCTGGCTTCCTAGGCAGCAGCGCGTGGACTGGACGTGGGATCGCTAATGAGTGCCTTTCGCGGTGATTTACCGAGGTCTTTATGACGCAGTACTTGCAATAATGCATTCTTCACTCTCGCCGCGGTCAAGTTATAATAATATAAAATGAAATAAAATGCTAATAATATAATACTATAAATTTATGTCATGTCATCCACCCTACGTAACTGCACGCTGCGTCGCCTTATGAAGGCTTTGCCTTTTTATTCCTCATAAATCCCTCCTCGTGTGGTCCAATATCCGACTTTAAATTCCAATTATTAACTGCGTCTTTGTGGTTAATAAGTCCAATATTACACGGGTGTTTAACAACTGGCCAAGATACGAGATGTTACCGGAGACACACTGAGAGCAGTGGGGTTCGAGAGCTGATCCTGACCTAATGGTTGAACCGCTGAGCAAATACTGCTGAGATGAGCTTTCTGAGTGAGCAATGCCCCTGGGTGGAATTTCACCCCCTCTCAGCTGGGGTCACTGTGTTCGTGTTGAAGATGCTAACTCAGTGCCAATTCTCTTCTTGGGCGTGATGGCAACAGTATGTTCTGGAGCTGAATGCCAATGTCGAGGTGTGCTGGCCATGACGAGAGGGCTTCAGGATAGAGATTTTGTGTTGTTCTTCTTACTCGTCAGTGGAAGGAGCGCAGACCACAGTGATTCACTATACGGGCCATCGTTTGGCTTGCATGGCCGCAATCGCACCACTGTGGCTTGTCTATAATTTTTGTTACATTCGCGAAGGAGATGTTCACAGCAGACTAGTGATGTTGTGTGTCGTAAAGGAATGTCAAAGCCAGGAGGTGTTCTAGGCGTCCGCGTTTTCCACTCTGCACATCAGCAGCGTTCTTCCAGATCTGGGTGACATTCTGGAATGGAGACGGCAGCACCTATCAAGTGGACGTCGTTCATTCGAAGCCAATGCCCTTGCGATCTTGAGCATAGCCGGTGAGCTCGAGTGACAAACACCACGCCCGGCCCCCTTTGTCTCCCGAGTGGCGATGTTTACACAACAAGTACCCATTTGAGGCTGAGTCAACCTAGGGGAGGCCCAGGACCAGTTCAGATAATCGTCACCGGTGATGGCTGTGAGAGGGAATTGAATTCGGTTCGCCAGGTTCGTAGTGCAGCGTGCTCACCGCTAAACTACCGCTCTCTATACACAACCACACACACAGTGACACACAACCACACACAATCAAAATTGGCAGAACCGGGGGAGGTTATACATCCTTCACACAGAAAGGAGCCCGATTCTGGAATCGAACCCAGGTCCCCTTGTCGTGAGGCACGAATGTCGCCACAGCGCCACCAAAACCACCTTGCAGCCCACCTTGTGGGCAAGGAATGAAGGACCCGGCAAAGATTCGTGTTGTTTTTGAACGTGTCTGTGCGTATACCTCTGAGTGTTACCCCCTTATCCGTGCCTCAATGGCATTGGGCAAACATTCCGATGCAAGGTCCTTCTCAAACAGACTCTTAGGACTTGGTCAGACTTTACTGAGTAAGCACGGCATGAGATTGTTATTGTCGTTGTCTGCCCTGAGTGTGCCAGTGACGCCACCCAGTGGAAGTGTGATTGGTCGCTTGTTGACGAGGTTCATGGTTCGAGTGCATTATCTACAACATCATGTGGCCGGTGGATGTTAAAGAACCCCCGATGTCTTTAGAGACGAGTAGGCCATTGTGTGCTAGCCTTACGATCCAAATTTGACAAAATTTCAAGTTAAACCGCAATAATTACTCAAGTGGATTACCCGTGACAATCAGCACCCCTTTACTGGCAAGCGAATTTCCCACTTGCAGACCATGTGCTGAGAGTGAAATTTGTGCCACACAGGGACAGCTGCCACTGGGGGTGCGCTTTAAAAATGTTGAGATGAGATGTAAGTCACAGATCACTGTATGAAAAACAAGTCGTGATTATTATTTTTGTTAGTGACACTCTTCATGACAAGTCCATACCACCACGAATATTCCTACTCACGCACTCGTGAGCAGTGGTTGGTTACGTACGGTGTGCAAGAAGTTCAACATACATACGCTCACCCATCCACTTACTCTAACACTCACTCACCAACAAAAGACACAGATCAACCATATAGCCTTAACAGACTGTTGGGGCAAGTGCTGTTAGCGAGCACCTATGCAGGCCTGCACAGCACATGAGGGGGTGGGTGGCCAACACCACGCCCGGCCACCTTTATCTCCCGAGTGGCGATGTTTACACACTGCACCAGAGGGGAGGCCCAGGACTAGTTCAGATAATTGTCGCTGGTTATGGCCATTTGGGTCGCCAGGTTTGTAGCGCAGCGTAGCGCTAACCGCGACACTACCGCTCACTCACCAACCTAACCACTCACACACTCACCCAGTATCTCACAAACTCACCCACTCACCGTATCACCCATCCCCTCACTCGTCTGCTCACTCCCACTTACACTCACCCACTCACCAACTCACTCACATTGTCACCCATTCACCCACCAAATATCTCACTAACTCACTCAAACACACAGCCACACAAACTCAACCACTCACCCGCCCACTCACTCACCCCACTGCAAGTCCCCTCACTTCTCTCTCAGCCTCTTGCCGCTGCTCCACTCTGGAATTCGTCTCTCTACCCCAAGCTCTTATCATAACCTCAAGTCACGTGTTACACTGTCGTCTAGTGCAACGCTGTGCTGTTTACTGCTGCCTGCTTGGCGTTTTCTGGGCATTTGGACCTGTGCTCAAGTAACGGTGAACAATAAAAACAAAACAAATGAATCTAAGCAAGGAGCGGTGAATCATTGAACAATCAAATAACACCGTCATTCCTCTACATAACGAGCAACTCATTTACAGCCACTACCGGGTGAAGGACTCGCCACGCAAGTGTCGACCATGGGGTTGGGTTGACCCCTTCACGATGGCCAGTGATGGCCGGTGCAGAGAGTGTGACCAGGATTCGGGTATCAGATATCCATCACTCGCCAATGATGTTTGCTGTGATCAGGACGTTGGGAGAGGGAATTCCAGGAGTGGAGCAGTGCGAGGGGAGAAGCAGAAAGAGAGGTGAGGCTGACCTGCAGTGTGGTGAGTGGGAGGGTGAGTGGGTGGGAGGGTGAGTGGATGAGAGAGGTTGGTGAGTGATTGAATGGTTGAATAAGTGAGTATGATATTGAGTGGGTAAGTACGTTGGTGAGTGAATGCCTGAGTGTTGAAGTGAGTGAGTGGGAAGGTGAGTAGGGAAAAAAATAGGCAAATTGTTGAGTGAGTAAATAACTTAGTGGTTGAGTGAGTGGGAATGTGAGTGGATGAATGAGTAAGTTGTTGAGTGAGTAATTTAGTGTTTGGTGAGTGCGGAGTTCGGTGAGTGATTGGCCACACGTCTCGAAAGAGTCTGGATTACCCACATTTTCCCCCATCATACGACACCTGCTGATCCACTTGAGTACTTGTGGTGAACCCATGCACACTGCTGGGCTGACCGAAGCAGTGGCAGTGATTAAAAAAAAAAAACCTTTTGCTTGTTTGGACTGCCGCGCCTGGAGATCGAACAGAACCGAAGCGAGTCCAAGTCCAGCCTGGCCACTCACCATTGAATCCACGGTCATTAGCTAAACATTGTTCGGCATGACTCATTGACTTTGGTGGCATTGGCATCCAAACATGTTGAGTGCTTGACTTCAAGCTTTTGTGACTGCAGGAATTCGTATTTTTTGGGTCTTTCGGTAAAGTCACGTAGATAGGTTCAAGAAAATAACAAAAAAACCTATCTACGTGACTTTATTGAAAGACCCAAAGAATATGTTGAGTGTAGGTTTTCCCCCTTTTTTCTGGCAACAAAACAGGTGTTAAGATGTTAAAACACCAAACTGAAACCTTTTACAAGGAATCATGTCTGCATTAACCACAATGCTTGTGGTCAGAATGCAAACAAAAAACATACTCTGCTAATATTTGCACTGTCCTTGAAACTTATTGGTCCACACCAGAGACAACTTTCTTTTGAGCCTCGTCTCAAACGGTGTTAGACCAGAGGACGCCAAAAGGCGTACAGCACAAAGACTGTCACTATCAGAATAATGAGGGCTCGGGGTGAGCATCTACATCATGGGACCTCCTTTGTCAGTACCAAAGTATGATAATAGGTTTTCCCTCTTTTTTCTGGCAACAAAACAGCTGCGTTAAGATGTTAGGCAAAGGAGGTCTCATGATGAAATATGTTGAGTGCTGTACTGCTGCCATCTACTGGTACCTTGCGAGCACACCGCGGTCTGTGCGTGACCCAGCAGCGCTGAGTGATTCCACAGCGATGCCACAAGGCCAGTCGATCAGCCTCTGTCGACTTCCTTTGAGGCGGTACTCAATGCTCATGAGCGTACACTGACACATTCGCGCGTATGTTCTCTAATCCACGTGTTCCTCTTTACGTATCTTCAGTGAATTTTCACAATCGGAGTGCCTACGTTGTCTACGCACGGTGCGAAATAAGTTCTATGTACACCCGTCGCGGCCTAGGGAGTCACTTCCCACTGCTCACCCTACGGACACCGTTCACCAAGATGAAGGAACGAAGAAGAGCTACAAATGACCGAAAACAACGACCCCTTTCAGGGCCGGCACTCACAGTGGCACCGTGAACACCGAGGGCTCTCCTCCGTCAACCAACGGCCACTCGCCACAAAGGGCTGACGAGCAGCACACCACGAAAACCCGGCGGTTGCAAAAGCTCATGAACGATACGGCGATGCAATCTGCGTGGAATCGGTCCTGTCAATCGAGACAGCCTCCATGACAATAACGACACTGACATCCTGAACGTTAGCATAGGAGACATCTCAGTTACATCAGTCTACAAATCACCAAAGAAGAGACGTGAATTATCTGCACCAGGGACTTAGCCAAATAAAATACAGATCGTCATTGGTGGCTTTAACAGCCACAGTCACAGCTCGGGCTACGACACCACCAACGGAGACGCAGAGGGGGTGGAGACCTGGGCGAGAGGCAAACGAGCTGAGCCTGATTCACGACTCCAAACTCATTCAGCAGTGGACAGTGGCACAGGGCTTACAACCCTCACATCGACGTTGTCAGTCCACAATTCCGCAGCTCTAAGCTGCAAGGTGGTCATGGATCCCATTCCATATTCCCAACACCGCCCCCTCCCAATTCACATCATACCAAAGGCAATGCCAAAGGCAGTGCCAAAGGCAGAACCATTCCACCGTCGCTTCAACTTTGCCAGAGCAAACTGGCAGGAACTGACCGTAGAGCTCGACAGAGCAGTAGCAGACATCGAACCCAACCTAGAACACTACAAACACTTTGTCAACGCGGTGAAAAGTACTGCCAGAAGACGCGTCCCCCAAGACTGCAGGACAAGATACCAGGACTCACGCATGAGCGGGCCAGCAAATATGAAAAGTCCATTAACAAAATTAACACCAACTTCTTCTCTGAGGTGTTTTGTGATTAGGTGATGATAATTTAGGCCTCTGGAGTTGAATCGAATCGTGCATTTTTTTATTTCATGATGCTTTTCTTTGACCAGGGTTCAACAGATATTTTCAGGATCAATGCAACCATGTATTTTCAGCAGGGAGTATATGTGTTGGGCACTGCCACGAGAGTGCAAGGTACTCCTGATATTTTGTTTTATTTTATGTTACCAGGTAAGGCACACTGAGCTATGTAGCTCTTGTTCAACAGCGACCTGGTTAACACAAATGATAGCTCAACGAAATGGCTTATCGTGTGCAAACGTCGAGCAGCCAAATACTCTAAACGCGTGTTTCTATATGTGGAGGGAAAACACGGAGGACCCAGATATACAGGCGTCAGGGTTGGAATCGAACCCACGACCTGCTGTATACCAGGCAAGGTAGTTAACATCTCGCCACCAAGATGTTAACCCGGTGGCGAGTGAACACCTCGTCTGGCCATAACATTCGTTTACCATTGCAACCTTTGCTGCTGTGGTGGTGGGGGGCAAGCTGGTGGCACAACGGAAAGGGGCCTGGGTTGGGCGCCTTTCCGTGTTGGGGTCTGTGCGTCTGCTGCCCTGAGTGTGCGTGCGTGCGTGATTGGGCGAGTGGAGTCTGTGGTCTCCCCCTATTCTGCATGGGTTTCCTCTGGGTTCTACAGTTTCCTGCCATGGCTGAATAAACACACAATGCAAAGAGTGTTTAAAATTTACCAGCAAATCACTCCATTGGGACCTTTTCTTATCTTAATGAGATTCATATATTAATGTTACGCCTTTTCCAAGGCGCTTTAAGGCAATTATAGAAGCGTACATAGCATGACACGTAATCGGGCATCATTGCATTTGGAAGGCAAAGAGGGACGGAGAGGGCTGGAGCCAGGAGGGAGTGGGGGCCACCGCAAGCGAGTCCCCCAGACACAGCAGCAGCAACATCGCCCACCTGACTCAGATAACTTGGCAGGACCCTCTTGAAAATTAATCTTGAGACTCATATCCTGCGGACAACGTTAGGGCAATCCAGGGTGCCATGTAGACAAAATAAGGCGAGATGCGCGCTGGCGAGCCGGATTGAGATTTGTCACCTTCAGAACTCCCTTGCTTGGGCGGAGATAGCTGGAGATCGTGACAAGTCGTGTCCCTTCGCACGTTGAGTGAGACGGCGTTATCAGTCTCACATTGCACTCGAAGATGGGCCCGGATCCATGTCTCGTGCTAAAGCTGCCCAGACCTCATGCGTGTTGATTTTAAGTGGTTCATTACGACTGAAAACACAATTTCAGAGACCCCACAAAAATATTAAAATATCAACTGAAAGAAAGCACATCAATATACAATTCTCCCTCCTCCCACCGCCACACACAAACACAGAGGTCTCCCTTTGTAGCCTGCATGGGCTGCCAGAGAAAGTACCGTGAGCGGTCCCCTGCCTGCGAGTCGGCCTGGGGCACACCACGCCAGGGCACTCGGGGCAGATGTCAGATGTCACCCGTGCCACTGACGTGATCCGTTAATGAGAATTGAACTCAATTCTCGAGGTTTGGCGCGCAGCCCACAGCACCACGGCTCCCCACACCGCGCTGCATGCCCCACGGACCCCACCGCTCGCTCCTCACCGAGAAAGCGGCGTTCTCGCTGCAGCCACCGCCGCCACTCGCCTCCATGCCGCGAGCGCCGCGGTGCCACCGACGCCTCTTCAACGCGCGCCCCGCAAGGTGCATGGGGGGAGGTGGGGGGGGAGAGGTGGGGGGAGGTGGGGGCCGGAGGAGTTCAGGGGAGACGCATTCCATGGGGCTGCGCGTGGAGTGAGCGGGACCTGTGACCTGAACCTCCCCTAGGTGGACTCAGCCATAAACGAGTGCCTATGGCGCGGCTGTTTGAACATCAGCACCGGGGAGACGAAGGCGGCCGGGCGTGCTGCGGGCAAACCCACACCGCCGTGCTCCGTGCGGAGCTTCGTAGGCGCTCGCTTAACGGCACTTGTCCCAACTCTCTGTTCGAGGCTAAACGGGGGATCTTTGTATTTGCTGTGACCTGGACGTGAGTTGAACTCCAGTGACACATTGGGCTAACGAAGTTCCGTTTTAACTTTGGTTGATTACCCAGCATAGCCACACTGACTCTCAAGAGTCTTCTTTTTCACTCCAAGTTTACGTAGTGATAGAAGAAGACTTTACTGCGCAATCTCAAGAGTCATTTGCAGGTACAGACTCACTGACTCTCACTCACACTCACTGAGGAACAGGAGAACATACACACTCTACACAGACTCACTGACTCTCACTCACACTCACTGAAGAACAGAACATACATACTCTACAGTCTACACAGACTCACTGACTCTCACTCACACTCACTGAGGAACAGGAGAACATACACACTCTACGCAGACTCACTGACTCTCACTCACACTCACTGAAGAACAGAACATACATACTCTACAGTCTACACAGACTCACTGACTCTCACTCACTCTCACTGAGGAACAGGAGAACATACATACTCTACACAGACTCACTGACTCTCACTCACTGAGGAACAGGAGAACATACACACTCTACACAGACTCACTGACTCTCACTCACTCTCACTGAGGAACAGGAGAACATACATACTCTACACAGACTCACTGACTCTCACTCACACTCACTGAGGAACAGAACATACATACTCTACAGTCTACACAGACTCACTGACTCTCACTCACTCTCACTGAGGAACAGGAGAACATACACACTCTACACAGACTCACTGACTCTCACTCACACTCACTGAGGAACAGGAGAACATACACACTCTACACAAACTCACTGACTCTCACTCACTGAGGAACAGGAGAACATACACACTCTACACAGACTCACTGACTCTCACTCACACTCACTGAGGAACAGGAGAACAAACACACTCTACACAGACTCACTGACTCTCACTCACACTCACTGAGGAACAGGAGAACATACACACTCTACACAGACTCACTGACTCTCACTCACACTCACTGAGGAACAGGAGAACATACACACTCTACACAAACTCACTGACTCTCACTCACTGAGGAACAGGAGAACATACACACTCTACACAGACTCACTGACTCTCACTCACACTCACTGAGGAACAGGAGAACATACACACTCTACACAGACTCACTGACTCTCACTCACACTCACTGAGGAACAGGAGAACATACACACTCTACACAGGCTCACTGACTCTCGCTCACTCTCACTGAGGAACAGGAGAACATACACACTAGACCAGTGGTTCTTAACCTGGGTTCGATCGAACCCCAGGGGTTCGGTGAGTCGATCTCAGGGGTTCGGAAGAGCCCCCGCCACGGAGGTCCGGACACACTTGAATTATTGTGTAAATTTGTGATAACACACACGGCCCGCTTGGCCATCACTGGCTGCAGATGATCATGCTACACTGCTTGGCCAATCAGCGCTGCGGGGAATTTAGTGCGTACTCAGTAGTCAACGTGTGACTGTTGTTGTCGTACGTCGTGTGATTTCTTTAATATTTTATCCATACTAACTATGTCGGGCAAAAGAAGAAAGTGGTCGGACGAATATGTACAACATGGATTCTCATGTATCACGGAACGTGATGGGAGTGAGCGTCCTATCTGCATGATTTGCAACGCCAAGTTGAGCAACTCTAGTCTTGCACCGGCAAAACTAAAGGAACACTTCTTGAAGCTGCATGGAGACGGGGAATACAAGAACACAACACTTGCTGAATTCAGGGTGAAGAGAGCCAGATTCGATGAAAGGGCCACTCTGCCTGCTCTTGGATTTGTACCTGTTAACAAACCGATCCTGACAGCATCGTACGAAGTTGCTTACCTGATCGCAAAGCAGGGCAAGCCACACACCATTGGTGAAACACTTGTGAAACCAGCTGCATTAAAGATGGCGAATCTGATACTCGGAACAGCGGCCGAAGGTAAATTATCCCAAATTCCCCTTTCAAATGACACCGTCAGTGACAGAATAGAAGACATGAGTAAAGACATCTTGGCTCAAGTAGTCGCGGATCTGATTTCAAGCCCGGCAAAATTCAGCCTTCAACTCGACGAAACCACAGACGTTTCTGATCTAAGCCAGCTTGCTGTTTTTGTACGCTATGTGAAAGACGACATGATAAAAGAAGAGTTTTTATTTTGTAAGCCTCTTACAACAACAACGAAGGCAGCCGATGTGAAGAAGCTTGTGGATAACTTCTTCAGAGACAACAATCTTTCATGGGATATGGTTTCTGCAGTTTGTACGGACGGAGCTCCAGTCATGCTGGGAAGAAAGTCTGGTTTTGGTGCGCTAGTAAAGGCCGATGCACCACACATCATTGTGACGAATTGTATTCTGCACAGGCATGCGTTGGCAACAAAAACCTTACCTCCAAAAATGACAGAAGTATTAAAAACTGGTGGAATGTGTGAACTATGTGCGAAAAAGTGCTCTGAGGCACCGCATCTTCAGTGAGCTGTGTAAAGAAATGGGCTCTGAATTTGAGGTACTTCTGCTCCATTCTAATATTCGGTGGTTATCCCGGGGACAGGTGCTGAATCGTGTTTTTGCCATGCGTGTGGAATTAGCCCTGTTTTTGCAAGAGCACCAACACTGCCATGCAGATTGCTTCAAAAATCCTGAGTTCATTCTCATTTTAGCGTACATGGCTGATATATTCGCAGCTCTCAATCATCTCAATCAGCAGATGCAGGGTGGTGGAGTCAATATCATGGAAGCGGAAGAACACCTGAAGGCTTTTCAAAAAAAGCTACCGTTATGGAAACGACGAACAGAGAACAATAACTTCGCAAACTTCCCGCTTCTGGACGACTGTGCAAGTAAGATCGAAGATGTGTCTGGAATCGGAGATATTTCTGTATCCACGGAACTGAAGCAAACAATTGCCACGCACTTAGATGAGCTTGCAAAGTCTCTCGACGGATATTTCCCTACAAGAGAGTCATATCCAGCATGGGTGAGACAGCCGTTCACGTTTGCTGTTGAAACAGCAGATGTCAATGATGAATTCCTCGACGAAATCATTGAAATTCAGCAGAGCCAGGTTCAACAGCAACTCTTCAGGACAACAACG
Source organism: Petromyzon marinus (assembly GCF_048934315.1). Lineage (NCBI taxonomy): Eukaryota > Metazoa > Chordata > Hyperoartia > Petromyzontiformes > Petromyzontidae > Petromyzon > Petromyzon marinus. Next base: position 44,228 of record NC_133668.1, on the reverse strand, counting down.
CTCTCAACGTTTTGGTGTCGACAAATGAACAAGTATCCAGTTATTGCTAAGAAAGCCCTAGATTTTTTTATACCATTTGTTACAACATATCTTTGTGAGCAATGCTTTTCGAGGATGCTGGACATAAAAACGAAGAAAAGGAACAGACTTTGCTGTGAAAATGACATGAGAGTGGCACTTGCCAAGGTGAAGCCACGCATATCTGAACTGATCTCTCAAAGGCAACAGCAGAAGTCACATTGATTTCCAGGTATGTAATTTGTTGTGAGTTTATGCATTGTGTTGGTTTTATTCTTTGAACAAGGTAATGTTCATGCACGGCTCATTTTGTGTACCAGTAAAAAACATATCTACGTCTTGAATTTGAAAAAAATCACATTTTATTTTTCACTAAAGAGGGGTTCGGTGAATGCGCATATGAAACTGGTGGGGTTCGGTACCTCCAACAAGGTTAAGAACCACTGCACTAGACTAATCGCCATCTGGAAACTGATGTCGACGAGTCTACTTGCTGTCCTACCTTCTCTTGGCAGAGCCAGGGTACGGCTCCTCCTCGATGCCCTCGCTGCTGGTTGCACAGCGCTGCTGGGCTACAGTCAGCCACGTGCAGCAGCTTAGCCACCACCACCGCCACGCGACGTGCAACCTCGAGGTCGCCATCTTCGACTCCATCTCCCGTCGAGGCAGTTGACAGAATAGCGCACGTTTCTTAAATCCCCCCAACTATGCCTCCAACCACGAGTTAGTTGATCGGTAGGTCGCGTGTGGTGGGGTAAAGCGTGGCTAATCCCGACTCTACCAAGACGTCTGGCTAGTGTGAAGAGTATGAGGAGTTTTGATTTAAAGCTTTCGTGACTGCAGTAATTCATATTCTTAGTTTTTTCGGTAAAGTAACGTGACTTTACCGAAAAAACTAAGAGTATGAGAAGTCTTACCTGCTACCAGTCGCCTCCATATCACTCTTTTATTGCTACTGCGATGGTTACTGTTCCCGTGCACTTCATTAATTAATTCCTCGTCGAGGGCTCAGTGTACCAGACACTGTTTGTCTCATCCATGCTCTGGTCAACGATGACACTGCAGCCCATGACAACACACTCACTCACTCACTCTGTAGACTCACTCAACCACTCAGTCACTCACCAACCTACTCACTCAACCACTCAGTCACTCACCAACCTACTCACTCAACCACTCAGTCACTCACTAATCTACTCAACTCACCCACTCACACAACTACTCAGTCAGTCACGGACCTACTCACCCACCCAGACACCCACTCACCTTGCAGGTCACCCCCTCACTTATTTGCATGCTTCTCCCCCCCGCACTGCTCCACTCTTGAGTGAGTCTGTGTGGAGTTTGTATGTTCTACTCCTTCTTGTGCAGAGTGTGATTGAGTGTGGGTGTGCAAGGGGCTGGTAACTCCTCCACCTTCAATTAATTACCACTAAACTACGACGGAATTTTTGTATTGATAAGCTTGTGCTGGAGGCCCTGGGGGGACAGGCGTCTATGATGTCTCCTGGCCAAACCCCATTTGGTCGGTGCCAGGAGACTGAATCCTTACGTTCGGGGCTCCTCCAGAAACAACAAAAAACCACTACGTGTGGCCACGTGGAATGTTCGAACGCTCACTGCGGAGAGGCTGCCACTCCTCTGTCGGGAGCTGGACCGGTACCGCCTGAATCTCTGTGGTATTAAGGAGGTCCGGTGGACCGGCTCTGACTCCTGCCACCATGAGGGGTGGACAGTCCTCTTCTCGGGGCAGGAGACTGCTAAACAACAGGGAGTGGCTCTTCTTCTGAACAAAAGAATGATGAGGACGTGGGAGCATGGCGGTGAGGTGTGGAAAGCTGTAAGCCCCAGGCTACTTTGGGCTTGCCTTCCCATCAACCAGAGGCGAGGAGTGGTGGTCATGGTTAATTATGCCCCCACCAAAGACGAACATCCGTGTGGAGGGATGCAGGTAAGGCTGATGAGTCAGATGCCTTCTATGACCTCCTGTCACAGGTGCTAGCTAAAGTAGCTGCTCGGGATAAAGTCATCTTGTTGGGTGACTTCAATGCCCGAGTTCGTCATGATGCTGGCACCTGGTCCTGAGTGATTGGAAGGCATGCGCCAGATCAGCTCAATAACATTGGCAGGAGACTGCTAGATTTTTGTGCAGCCCATGGGCTTGTGATTACCAACACACTGTTCCGGCATCGGCGCATCCACACAACATCATGGATGCATGCCGGCCCAAGCAAGAACATCTGCTGGACTACGTAGTGACGGAACAGCGGATGCGGGCCCATGTTCTTGACACCAGGACCAACCGTGGAGCTGATCTGCCCACTGATCATCGACTTGTCATCTGTTAGATGCGCCTGCCATTCTTCCACTCCGGTGGTGGGTGTACACCCAGGACCCCATTCAAACCCTTAGTAGCATGGTCTCAGCTAGCTGATGAAAGTTGCAAGCGAGAATTTAATCATCGCTTGCAGCTGGGGTTAGCATCGTCCCCCACTCCTGATGACGAGGGGAAATGGGCGAGGTTTAGGACTATGGTTCATGCAGCTGCAATGGCTGCTTTGGCTACACGGTCCAGACCTTCCCAGAGACCCTCGCTGACAGAGGAGGTGTTTAAGCTGGCTGAGAAAAAGCGACAGGTCCACTCTCATCGGCTACAGCATCCCACGTCGGAGAATGAGGAGGCTTACCGCAGCCTTCGCTCTGAGGTTCGGAGAGCCGTGAGGTGCTGCAAGGATGGGTCATGGTCGCGAGTTGCTGAGGAGATGGAGTCTGCTTCAATGGCCCGCGATCACAAATCGCTCTTTTATTCCATCAAAAAAGTAACCTGCAGCACCACACCTATTACCATCATTAGGGGAAAGAACGGTGATCCAATCTCCGACCCCCAGGAACAGGTTTGCTGATTTGTTGAGCATTTCTGTGAGGTCCTGGGGGAGGGGGAAATCCTTCATCCTGGAAAACAATATGGAATAAAGTGGGGATGACCCTGCCGAGGCTGCAGTGCCTCAAATATTGGAAGAAGAAGTAATGCACTGTAAGTCACGGGCTGAGCTGCCATCTGTTGAGGAAGTACTGAAGGCGATCCAGAGTCTTAGACCAGGAAAGGCACCGGGCAGAGATGATCTCCCAAGCGAAATGCTGAGGGAGGGTGGCGTTTGTGCACATACTGCTCTAAATGACATCATAACAACAGTTTGGACCACTGGACGGGTTCCGAAGGATTAGAAGGATGCCCTGGTGGTCCCCCTCTTTAAGAAGGGGGACTGCACAGACTGTAACATCTACAGGGGCATCTCACACCTCAGTGTGCCGGGAAAGGTCCTGGAAAGGATTATTCAACATCGCCTTGCTAGGCACGCTGAGGAGAGGTTTGTGGAGCCCCAATGTGGTTTCAGGAAAGGGCGGTCCTGCACAGATGCCATATTTTCTGTCTGTCTGCTACAGCAGAGGTGTAGGGAATTCCAACAAGACCTACATCTCTGCTTTATTGACCTGGTCAAGGCCGATGATACCATCAGTAGGCCTGTGCTCTGGGTTGTTCTTCGTGCTTTCGGAGTCCCTGACCTTCTGCTCACGAGCCATTCCCTGTACACCTTGGGGTGCGACAGGGATGTCCTCTGGCTCCCACATTATTTAACATATATTTCGACCACGTAGTTTTTGAAGCCTTCAATAGCTGCACTGGAGGAATTTCCATCTGGTACAGATACAATGTAGAATCATCGATGCCCGGGTGCGGTCAAGTGATGGCTCCCTATTGCTCAACCATGTTTTATGTATGCCCATTATCTGGTAATTGCTGCTCACTCAGAGAAGGAGTTGGAGGCGCTGCTGCTGAACATGGAGCTTGCCACTAAGAGGTTGGTCCTTACCATCAGCACACCAAAACTAAGCACCCGCCTGGGTATTTTGTACCATTGGACACTCCACCCCCACAATTCCAATAAGGCAGTTGTGGAGAGAGTGGAGAGTTTCCCATACTTGGGCAGTGTGCTCATGACTGGCTCCAGTTTAACAGCAGAGGTCTCACTCCAAATCAGTCGAGTGGCATTATCTTTTCATCGGTTGCATAACGCTGTGTGGAAGCCACCTGGTCTGTCGCTCTGCACGAAGCTTCAGGTCTTCTCCGCCACAGTCATTCCCTCCCTTCTTTATGCTTGCGAAACGTGGACCCCCCTAATGGAACATCTTCGCCGGTTAGAAACATTTAGGCTAGCCTGCCTACGATCCATCCTGGGTTTAACCAGGCTGGATTGTGTGAGGAGCTCACATATCCTTGAAAGATCTGGACAAAGTCCCATCGTTGAGCTCCTCCGGCAGGCAAGGATGCCTTGGCTGGGCCATGTGGCCCGCATTCCCAGCCACCGCATGCCTAAACAGCTTTTTATTTCGGCCGGGTCGAGGGAGCTAAACGGGCGCGGCATGGGCTAGAGAAGAGATGGAGTGATGTGGTACAGGCGGACGTGGAGCTAAGTGGACTTGCCGATGACTGGTACCAGCGGTGTCAAGATCAACCTCTGTGGAGGAGGCTCGTGAAGGACGCTACTGGGCAGTTGGAGGCAGTCGCCCTCCAACAACAACGGAGGGCGGAGGAGCGACGCTCACAGCAACGAGTGGAGCGCCGGGTGATTAAAGCACAGCAAGTTGGCACAGTAGGGGGCACAGGTGGTGTATCAGCCAGTCGTCTCTGTCAGTTGACCTGTGGCATCTGGGTCTGCCCCGTGACCTGCTGCCAGCGGGCGTTCGACACTTTATTTGGCCGCAAGGTGCACATAGCCTGGCACAAGCGTCGTGGTGACGTCACTGCCACTTAGTGGTGTGATAATAGGCGAGTGAGTATGTGTGGAGTTTGTATGTTCTACTCCTTGTTGGGCAGACTGTGATTGAGTATGGGTGTGTGTGTGTGTGTGAGTAGGTGAGTGAGTCTGTGTGGAGTTTGTATGTTCTCCCCCTTTTCTGCATAGGTTTCCCCTCGGGTGTCCGGTTTCTTCCCATGGTTAAAACAAACAAAAAGCATTGCAACTGGTATTGAAGAAAAACATCCCACTGCTAAAAAACTCCCTGCAGATCGCTAAATTGGGATGACACGCACAGCAATATCGCTCTACAGATATAAAATAGGCGGAACAAAGAAAACTGGCAGGACCCTCCTGAAATTCGTCTTGAGACTCAGTGGGTCTTTCCCGGATAAGCGAAAGTGAGAATAATGTGACCATTTACTCTTGATCGGCTTAGTGGGCCACACGCCACAATAGCGCCCTTGTGTGCCCCAGAGCCTCCCCGCGTCCCGCATACTTCACCGCGTCCCGGGAGGTTGCACCATTGCCACGTTCCATGAGTAGCGTTTACATGTCTTGTACTGAACTCGTTTACACGTCTTGTACTGAACTCGTTTACACGTCTTGTACTGAACTCGTTTACATGTCTTGTACTGAACTCGTTTACATGTCTTGTACTGAACTCGTTTACATGTCTTGTACTGAACTCGTTTACATGTCTTGTACTGAACTCGTTTACATGTCTTGTACTGAACTCGTTTACACGTCTTGTACTGAACTCGTTTACACGTCTTGTACTGAACTCGTTTACACGTCTTGTACTGAACTCGTTTACACGTCTTGTACTGAACTCGTTTACATGTCTTGTACTGAACTCGTTTACATGTCTTGTACTGAACTCGTTTACACGTCTTGTACTGAACTCGTTTACACGTCTTGTACTGAACACGTTTAAGCGTCTTGTACTGAACTCGTTTACACGTCTTGTACTGAACTCGTTTACATGTCTTGTACTGAACTCGTTTACATGTCTTGTACTGAACTCGTTTACATGTCTTGTACTGAACTCGTTTACATGTCTTGTACTGAACTCGTTTACATGTCTTGTACTGAACTCGTTTACATGTCTTGCACTGAACTCGTTTACACGTCTTGTACTGAACTCGTTTACACGTCTTGTACTGAACACGTTTACACGTCTTGTACTGAACTCGTTTACATGTCTTGTACTGAACTCGTGTAGCTTACATATCATGAGTGGAAAAGAAGGCCAAAGTACCCTCTAAAACTCCGGCTAGTGCAGTGGCGTGAGTGAGCAATTTCAGGGCCGCGCCTTTACTTTTTGACACTTGGCGTATAATTAGCATCACCACTTTTTAAACGAACCTCAGGATGATTCATTTTTTTACTTCGCTTGTTTACTCAGGAAAGTATCACTGAGTCTCAAGAATCGTATTCAGCAGGGTCCTGTATTGGGATGTCTGACCAACATGAACGGTATTTATATTTAGCAACGCACAACGGTGTGCAGTGTTACATTGTGCTTACAAAAGCTCTGAACCTCATCCAGGCCACGGTTGTCAAAGAGTTGAGAAACCATGATCACCCCAGCAATGAAATTCTTACTTGTTTAGCTACGGGAGGAAATCAAAGAACCCGGAGGACACCCACGCAAAACAGGGGGAGAACATCCAGACTCCAAACACGATGTCGGAAGCCTGTTAGGTGAGCACCTTGCTTGGCAACCAGCAGCAGCAGGTGGTGGTTGCCAACCACCTTGCCTGGCAACCAGCAGCAGCAGCAGGTGGCGGTTGCCAGGCACCTTGCATGGCAACCAGCAGCAGCAGGTGGCGGTTGCCAGACACCTTGCATGGCAACCATCAGCAGCAGCAGGTGGCGGTTGCCAGGCACCTTGCATGGCAACCAGCAGCAGCAGGTGGCGGTTGCCAGGCACCTTGCATGGCAACCACCAGCAGCAAGCGGTGGTTGCCAGGCACCTTTCATGGCAACCACCAGCAGCAGCAGGTGGCGGTTGCCAGGCACCTTGCATGGCAACCACCAGCAGCAGCAGCAGGTGGTGGTTGCCAGGCACCTTGCATGGCAACCACCAGCAGCAGCAGGTGGCGGTTGGGTGCAACTCTGCACCTCCCTGGCAGTTATTTTATAAATTGTTCGGAATAACTAAAATTTTCTTGCAATGAATACACACATCACCATGAATATAATTGTCGTCATCAGCAGCACTGACTCATCGATGTCTTTCGTAAGTTAGTCAGTGAGATGGATGCTGCCATTATTATCGTTATGCTCATTCAATGGTGGTATCGATCCCGTGATCCAGTTCCACGAACGCAAGGAATGGTTCCCCTCAGCCTTGAGGCCATCGGCATGGAGTTGCTCGCACATTCCACTGGAGCTGTTGGTGGCAACTGAATAATTCTTTCTCTGAGGGTGAATGGAAAAACTGTACGCGTTACACATTAAACAGCACTTTGATATTCAATTTGCACGAATGACAATAAACATGAACACATTAAGCGTAATAAAAAAGTGATGTTGCTCAGTTTAACACGTAGAAGGCTTTCGCGATCAATGTCATCCATAATACAGGGTTTTAGGTTAGATCGCGTAAATATATGAATGTGTCGTTAAACCCACCACCACCCGACACATCCAATTAGTAAGGTTTTTCACGTAAACAGAAGATGCCGGTGTGTTGGAGAGCAAATCCACAACATTTACAATCTGAGTAAGACGTTTCGCCCGTAATTTCAACTCGCTTCATCAGGCCACAGACAGATTTGTGGAGAAATCCTCCTGTTGTGTTCCTTAAATAGAGGGGTAGATGTGATGACATCACTTGCGAGCTCTTCTTGCGTGAAGTGGGGGGAGGGGGGGATTCATGAATGCATATAAATGACTATGGGTATCCATTGCCGTCTGGGTTATTTATATGGTAATCAATGGAGTGTCCTTGTTGGCACGCGTGTTCTGCCACTGCCGACAGTTGTGTAGTGTTGTAAGGACGAGCAGACTTCTTTAGGAGGCACACTCTGTTTATTGTATTATTTCCTTATACATCGCTTAACACACACAGAGGGATATTCGGTCCCCTCACCCGATACCCTAAGGAGGTACAGCCTCCGGACTTGGCGGGACTCACACGTCTACCGCTAACCTCCTTGATACCTAAGGAGGTACAACCTCCGGACTTGGCGGGACTCACACGTCTACCGCTATCCTAGTCCTCCGGCTAGGACCTAAGGGAGGCTATCTGACCCACCGCTGGCCCGGTGGGTCCTGACCACTGGGTATGCGGAGCCTTAGCCCTTAGAAGGGCTGGAAGGCTGGTCCAGGGTCCTAGCTAGGCTTCAGCCCAGTCTTCTGTCTTCGTGCAGGGAGCGAACTCCACGAGGTCCGTTGGGTCACCCGTCTTATACCCCTTCGTGGCCAGGTAGAACCAATCATACATTCCCACGTGGAACCGTCTGATTGGTTCGCACCAAACCCTGGCCACGATCCGTTTCACCTCGACTGACCCCAACCGTTGTACCCAGGGGTAATGCTGCACCGCCCTGGTGGCAACGCAGGTTACGCAACAGCGCGTAGTTAACACCTCTACATCACCCCCTCCTTCGGAAGCTCCAGCCGTCCCGGCTGCAACAATGGGAAACTCCGAAATTACCAATGGTAGAAGAATTGTGAGTGTGCCTCACGAACAACAAGAACAATTAAACCCTTATAAATACCCCCCTTAACAACATAACGTATGTACAAGGCACTAGACATGCCAAAAAAACATTATAACCACCGGCGAGATTTCGCGCGCGTGCGTTTCGCGGGACCATCGTAGGGGATGGCAGGCTTTGTCGGCGGCACAAGGGAAGGAGGAGGATGAGCCAGAGCATCCGGTGGGCCTTTATGCATCTCCACGGGGACACCTGCTGCTCCACGGTCCATTGAGGCCGAACGTGGCCTGCATGGAGCCGTCACTCCCGCGTCATCTGCAGGAGGAATGACACGCCTGCACTGCGGGTTAGGCACCAACGGGGCAACATCCGGCTCGTCGGACGCGTCGCACACTTGGCCCCCATGTCGTGTGTGTTGTGGAGGGACGCGTGGCGTGACGAAGGGTTTTAACCGAGAGGGGTGAACGCACCAGCGACGCCGTCCCCAGCTAATTTTAACACATTGGGGACGCAGGACTTCCACTACCTCAACCGGGCCTCGCCATGGTCTGAGGAGTTTGGCCGACGTGGACACCGGCACCTGGGGGCAGTGGAGCCATGCCCTGTCTCCCGGTGCCCACCGATGCGTGTACGACCGAGGGTCCCGCAGTCGCAAATTCGCCCTTTGGCGGGAAGCCGAATTTTCAATGGCGGCCTCCCGTGCCTCAGCCAACTTACGGAGGTTGAATCGCAAGTGGTCAACGAGCTTTGACTTTTGCGGTGGCTGTTCGATTTCCAGCCGAACGTCGGCGGGAGGAAAGGCATCCCTGCCGTACATTAGAAAGAACGGGGAAAATCCCGTCGCCGCGTGAGGTGCCATACGGTATGCGGCGAGGACCCCCGGAACCTGCAAGTCCCAATCGAGGTGGGATTCATCGACCTAATGGCATAACATAGCGGTGAGAGTTCTATGAAGGCGCTCCACCATGCCGTCGGTCTGGGGATGGTAGGGCGAAGTGCGCACTTTCTTAGTGCCCAACAGGCGGCACACATCAGTCAGCAAGGCTCCTGAAAAATTTCTTCCCTGATCGGTCAGCAACCGTTCTGGTGCGCCCTTGTCCAGGACGTAGCCTTGAACAAAGGCGTCCACAATGGCCGCCGCCGACTGGTTGGGGAGGGCCCAGGCCATAGGCCACCGTGTAAAATACTCTACCCCAACCAGAAGGTACTTATTACCCCGTGGCGTAGTAGGAAAAGGGCCCAAAATATCGAGAGCCACCAACTCATTTATACGAGAGACCGAAATGGGTTGCAGGGGTGGACATGCCGGTTTAGCCGGCGGTTTACGTTGCGCACAATGGGTGCATCCCAGCAAAATGTCAGTGACGTCGCGCAGCATGCCTGGCCAGAAAAATTGCAACCGCAACAACCCAATGGTCTTATGAACACCCAGGTGCAATAAACGCTCATGTGCCGCCCATACGGCCTTGCATCGCAAGGCAGATGGCACGACGATTTTATGTTGACACGAGTCAGCATCCCAATGCATCAACAAGCCGCGCTTCATGACAAATGAATTAAATTTGCCCTGTCTTGGAGCTGCATTATTCGCGTGGCGACGCAACCTCAATAACAACATGTCCTCGCCCTGGTACCGACCCCATTCGGCCAAAGTTAGCCCCAGCAAATCGTCACTGCCCATTGGATCTGCGTGATCCAACATCGGCGCTGAGGCGGCGGGAAGTGCGGCTGACACCGTTGTGAGAGGCGCGACCTGCGCAGGCAGTGGCGGCTTACAACGGCCCGAGCCCAAAAAACACGCACATTTTTGAGCCGGCGGAAGGCGAGACAACGCATCGACATTCGTGTGTTGTGCACCCCTACGGTAAGTGACATTGAAATCGTAGTCCTGAAGGACTTCGAGCCACCGAGAAAGCTGCCCGGACGGTTGGTCAACCCGCAGAGCGTACTGTAAAGCCGAATGATCAGATCGCACGGTAAAATGCTGACCATACAGGTACGGCCTGTATTGCTGAATAAAAAAAACAATGGCCAGCAGCTCACGTCTGGTCACACAGTATCTTTGTTCAGCAAGAGACAAGACTCTGCTACCATAGGCAACAACCCTTTCAATGCCGTCAACTTTTTGGGACAGAACACCCCCAATCCCCGTATTGCTAGCGTCGGTGTCCAACACGAATGGCACGGAAAAATCGGGGTACGCAAGGGACGGTGCCGTCACGAGCGCATTCCGCAAGGAGTCGAACGCAGCCTGTTCTGCGTCCCCCCAATGAAACGCCACCCCTTTTGACGTAAGGGCGTGGAGCGGCTTGGCAATCGTCGCGAAGCCAGCAACAAACCGCCGGTAGTACGACGCAAAACCAATAAAACTACGAACATCGCCCGCAGATGTAGGGGTCGGCCAATGTTGAACACATTTGGTTTTTTCAGGGTCGGTAGAGATGCCCGAGCGGCTAACTATGTGGCCCAGATAGCGCACAGACTCACGCAGAAGGTGACACTTCTGCGGCTTGAATTTCAAGTTAGCGGCCCACATTTTCAAGAAGACAGCACGCAACCGTTCGATGTGTTCGCCGAACGTGCGGCTAAAGACGATGACGTCGTCAAGATAAATGAGACATGAGTCCCACTGGAGCCCAGCGAGGACCAGCTCCATGAGCCTCTGGAACGTCGCTGGGGCCGAGTGGAGACCCATGGGCAATCTATTAAACTCGAAAAGGCCCTGTGGTGTCCGAAAAGCAGTCTTAGGTTTTGACGATTCGTCGAGGGGGAGTTGCCAAAACCCCGACAGAAGGTCCAAGGTGGAGAAATAGTGCGCCCCTGCCAGGGCATCCAATGACTCGTCCATACGAGGGAGAGGGTAGGCGTCCGCTACCGAGATTTTATTTAGGCGCCGAAAATCAACGCAAAAACGGAGACTGCCATCGCGCTTTTTGACCAGCACTATTGGAGCACCCCAGGGACTAGTGGAGGGAGAAATTATATCGGCCTTCAGCATGTCATCCACAGCCGATTTAACATGCTGTTTCTCCGCCGGGCTAAGCCGAAACGGGTTTTGTCGAATCGGGGCAGCGTCACCAGTATCAATGTGGTGACGCAGCAGCTTGGTGCAGCCAATATCAAATTTAGATTTACTAAAGACATCGGAAAATTCTCGCAGAAGAGCGCGCAATTTAATTCGCTGCGAATGAGACAGATCACCCGTGTCTTTGCAGAGCGCGTCCAACCATCTCTCATCCGATTCGGAAGGAGGTGGGACCTGCGGCGTGTCATGCACGTGTCCCGCGACTCCGGTCCCCAACGGCACCGGGGTCGCGTGAGCGAGCACAGTTCCTTGCGGAATGACGGTTGTGGACAATCCGACATTCAAAACCTGCAAGAACGGCTCCCTGTCGGCTGCTACGAGGGTCTGTGCAGCCACCAAATCTAACCCCTTAGCAGCTGCGTTTGAAGGCCCCAGCAAAATGCCATGTGCCGAGGCCTCCGGGGCTAGCGGTTTTTTAAGTTGCAAGGGCACGAGCATTTGTGTCCCTGGCGGAATGCGGACTGTGCTCGCAACAAACGCCTGCACCGAGGCACTAGCCATGCGCGGATGTGAGGGTGTGGGCAAGAACGCCATCCGTCGACCCGACGGGAGTTCGATGCAGCCTTGATCTACAAGGATCTTAATAGGCATTTTCGCGAGAAAATCAGTGCCTAACAAACACGGCACGTCGAGGGAAGAAGAGACCAAAATAGGCCCTGCCAATTTAATGTCTCCAATCGAAATTTGCGCCCGAATTTGCCCAATAATGCCAAGTGAACTGCCATTAACGGCGAAACACGGGATAGAAACCCGTTCCAAGGGGCGGCATCGTACGGGCAGTATATTGTAAATCAGATCCGAAATTATCGTAGCCGACGCACCAGTATCGACCAACACGCGAAATTCCACACCCTCGATTGATCCGACAACCACGGACGAACCTGCCGTCGCTGCGACTACCCTATGGGCCAACTCAGACCACTGCCCAGGTCCGAGTGGCCGCGAACAAACGCCAGAATACCCCCCATCACACGCCGAATCGCGAGCCCTTCTTATGGTGCGTTGCAGTGTGTATGGTGTGAATGAGGGCCGAGCGTGAGAGGCGTCGCGACTTGCCTGGTTTTGCCGCGATGCCGTGGACGTCCTGTAGTCCTGGCCCCGGGATGCGGAGGGGCGTCGTCGAGGCGCATGGCAGTCAGAGGAGATGTGGCCTCGTCGGCCACAGTTGAAGCACGTCAAGTCGCCGCGTGGAGCAGGCCGTCCCCGCTGCTGGTCGTTGCGGCGACCAGCGTGGTCGGACGATCGCCGGCCCGTTGACCTGGTCGCCATGAAGGCCCGGTCGGGGGAGAACTCGGCGTCCCTGCTGGCAGGCTCCGACGTCGAAGCCGAGGCGGCGATGGTCGATTCCGTGTGGAGCAGCAGATGTGCGTGGATGCACCGAGCGGCTCGTAGCGAGCACATACCGTCGTCGTCCACCGCTTGGATGACGATGCGCAGCTCGCGCGCCAGCTCCAGCATCTTCTGGAGAACGATGGCATCGATGGCCTCGTCGTCCATGCGAGGGTAACCCGCTCTTGCCATCGCCAGTAGAGCGGTCTGGAATGCCAACGGAGACTCTTTAGGGCGGCGTCGCCTGTCGTAAAATCGGCTGCGGACGTCGGATGGAGGCCCGTACACGTCGGACATCCGTCGGAGGGCCGATTGAAGAGTCGCCCTTTGTTGCCTGGGGATGGTGAGGAGCGAGGCGAGAGCGTCGTCATCCAAAGTGGCCGGTAGTGCTCGGAGCGCCTGTGCGTCCGACCAGCCCACCATCTCTTGGTGGCTCAGGAAGCGACGCTGGAACGCCGCCCAGTCGCCCCCTTCAGATGTGAATTCTCGGAAGATGGGCAGGCGTTGTTGGAGGGCGGACGTCGTCTCCCCCTCAGCTTGTACCGTCTCGAGCCGGAGATCGGCGATTTCCCGGCCGATAGAGTCTACTGTACCGTGTCGGTACAGTGATGACGCGACGTCCGCTGAGAACCTTGAATTCGCAGCGTCGCGTGCTGATGACGTTGCGGGTTGTGATGGGCCCCCCGCGTTCCCAGGATGCCCCTGGCTTCCGCTTCCGGCGGAATCACGTGGTTCCCCGGCGGGAAAATCAAAATGTCTGCCCCGGCCGATGGCGGGAACGTCTGCCGGCGGTTGACTCGGCCTGCCCGCAACCTCCAAGTTGATCTCTTCGAGAATGGAGGCCGCGGCGTGTAGGAGTTGAGCGAGACGGCCGTGTGCTGCCCTGAGTCCGTCCCCCATGGCAGGGGGAGCAACCGGCTGCTCAACCGGTGGCTGGGCGGCCGTCAACGCGGCAGCGTTTTCAGCGGAGCTGGTGGTGCTTGCAGGTGAGACAGCGTTATCTTCGTTCTGGCTCCGCGCGTGGGCTGAACTTCTGGTTTCCATTTCCAACCACTTCTGACTCCAGTTGTAGTGTTGTAAGGACGAGCAGACTTCTTTAGGAGGCACACACTGTTTATTGTATTATTTCCTTATACATCGCTTAACACACACAGAGGGATATTCGGTCCCCTCACCCGATACCCTAAGGAGGTACAGCCTCCGGACTTGGCGGGACTCACACGTCTACCGCTAACCTCCTTGATACCTAAGGAGGTACAACCTCCGGACTTGGCGGGACTCACACGTCTACCGCTATCCTAGTCCTCCGGCTAGGACCTAAGGGAGGCTATCTGACCCACCGCTGGCCCGGTGGGTCCTGACCACTGGGTATGCCGAGCCTTAGCCCTTAGAAGGGCTGGAAGGCTGGTCCAGGGTCCTAGCTAGGCTTCAGCCCAGTCTTCTGTCTTCGTGCAGGGAGCGAACTCCACGAGGTCCGTTGGGTCACCCGTCTTATACCCCTTCGTGGCCAGGTAGAACCAATCATACATTCCCACGTGGAACCGTCTGATTGGTTCGCACCAAACCCTGGCCACGATCCGTTTCACCTCGACTGACCCCAACCGTTGTACCCAGGGGTAATGCTGCACCGCCCTGGTGGCAACGCAGGTTACGCAACAGCGCGTAGTTAACACCTCTACAGTTGTATTTGGGAGAATTTAATATTTATTTGGTGTTCTTTTAGTCTCATCTTTGTTCCAGATATTAATTTCTGTATTTTATATGTACCGTGCCAAATCTGACTCGGATGTTTTGTTTTTCCAAACTTCTGGCTAGTTTATCAGTTGCACAGTGTTTTCATAGTTTGTATTACCGAAGCTATCAACAGAAGGCGTGTACCGGATTAATTGCACTTGTGGCAATGCTATGTTGGGCAAACATGACAAATGATCAACACGAGACTAAAAGAACACCAAATAAATATTAAATACTCCAAAACACAACTGTTAGCAGGAGCAGAACACGCGTGCCAATAAGGACACTCAATTGACTTTGATAATGTCGAAACTAGTTACTACTGGCCAAGACGAATTAGAGACTCTATCGAAATTGATTAAAAAAAAAGATTTTCACCGTTCGGATAGCTACAGGCTTAGTGTTGTGTGGAAGCGAATCATCAAATGTTCTGCCTCACCGCAGGTATGGGGGTGTGCGAACACAGGAATTTCCTGATGTGGTGTTGAGTTTGGTCACGTGACCAGGACGTTACGATTTAAGAGTCTCTAAGCCATGAGGCAGGGTGTCAGCCATTACACAGAGTATAAAATCGAGGCACACATAGCGTTCAGTGAAGACAGGTGCATCTGTTCATTGTGAGACTTTAAGAGGCATTGTCTGTAAGTTCGTTTATCTCCAAATATATAAAAGCAAAGTTGTGATTGTGTGTCTGTTCAAAATGTTTAGCATACTTCCCGAAATGCAACAAACTTGAAATTTGCCATGTGGGAACTTTCCAGACTCTACCCCATGCAAAATTTATAAAAATACACTTTTGGTTTTTTTTTTGGGGGGGGGGGAGCTCAATAATGCATTTTTTTGCACGGCAAGTGAGCTGTGACGTCAAATCTGTCACGTGACCCGTGCATGTGGAAGCGTAACGCATTGTAGTGTAGTGGTTAGCACGCCGCTCTACGAACCCGGCGATCCGAGTTCGATTCCCGCTCACGGCCACCACCAGTGACGATTATTTTTACCGGTCCTGGGCCTTCCCTAGGTCGACTCAGCATCAAACGAGTAACTGCTCTGCTGTGTGAACATCGCCACTGGGGGGACAAAGGTGGCCGGGCATGGTGCTGGCCACCCACCCCCTCGTGTGCCGTGCCGGCCTTCATAGGTGCTTGCTAACAGCACTTGCCCCCTACAGTCTCACAGGCTACATGGGGGATTTTTGTCTTTATCCTGTGTGTGTGGGAGGGGGGCAGCGACTGCTTAGCGATTCGCGCGCTGCGCTTCGAACCCGGCGACCCGAGTTCGATTCCCACTCACGGCCACCACCGGTGACGATTATTTGAACTGGTCCTGGGCCTCCCCTAGGTCGACTCAGCCTTAGCCTCAAAGACGTAACTGGTGTGGTGTTTTATATTTTTATTATTTTATTGTTTCCCTTCTACGTTACTTTACTGAAAGAACCAAGAATATGGTGTGGTGTGTGAACATCGCCATTGGGGAGACAAAGGCGGCCGGGCGTTTGTGAATCCAAGTCCCGGGCGAAGCCGGGTATTTAACCTAGTGTTCTTATAATACTGAGAATGCTGTTATGTTTAAAAACCACCTCTGCGATATTAAACTCTACTCACCTGGTATCGACAATCAAGGGTATTTCCCTGTCCCCAGACAACCTGCTTGTCAGTTTTGATGTGGTTTCCTTATTCACCAAAGTACCTGTACCTGACACCATCGCAATCATTGAAGACTTGGTTCATCAAGGACTGCATACTGATGTATCCCCCCTGGTGATACACTGCTTAACCAACAAATACTTCACCTGGAATGGAACTTTCTACAAACAAACTGAGGGCACCCCAATGGGCTCCCCCCTATCTCCGGTTGTAGCCAACGTTTTCATGGAACAAAAATTTGAGACTGACGCCATCCAGACTGCCACTCTATGCCCGACCTTATGGAAGAGGTACGTGGATGACACTTTTGTCATCTAGCCACATGGCCGGCCTGCTCTAGACCAATTCCTCGACCACATCAATTCCATACACCCAGCCATCAGATTTACCATGGAAGTCGAAAAAGATGGCAAGCTACCCTTTTTGGATGTCCTAATTAAAAGAAGACCTGATGGTTCAATGAGCCACTCTATCTACAGAAAAGCTACCCATACGGATGCTTACTTAAAACTGGATTCCCACCACCATCCATCCCAGAAGAATTCTCTCATCAAGACTCTATACCATGGAGCCCAATGCATCTCTGACCAGGAACACATTACTCTTTGGTTCTATTGGGTAAAGTCACGTAGGTGAAAATAAAATAACAAAAAATCCCGACGTTTCGGCCACAACACAAGCGGCCTTCATCAGGTGAAGGGACGAGACTGTCTGGAGGACAGCGCTGGAGTGGAAGAAGCCACGCTTAGATCACGACCTTTAAGCTGTGTGAGAAGAAAAAGACCAAGCGCCTTGACAAAGGAATTAGCATATAATTTAGCATTGAAATGGTTCATTGAAATAGCTAAGTTAAAGTATACACATCCGCAGAGGTACCCCTTGACAAAGGAATTAGCATCGAATTTAGCATTGAAATAGCTGAGTGATTAGCTTGTAACTGGTCACAGAAATAGCTGTGTTAAAGTTAGAGCATATACATTCACCGAGGCACCTAGTACTCATCAAACAGGAGAATTTAGCGAAACACAACCACGCTCAGACATCGGACCTGTGTGCGAGCAAACAAGGTGTTCTGACAAAGAAATTAGCATAAAAAGCAATTCAGATCTACAAACACAGACACAATTTCAACCGAGAGGATGGTTTCAAATTAAGCAACCATTGGAAAGATGTTCTAAATCGAACTAAACATTAAACTAATTTCAATGGTACAGTATATTTTTTCAAGTAGTGGTACCCCAAACTTTCGCAGCTCTTATAAATTCCCCCTTTTCACACCATCAATAGGTAAACTCCCCCTCCCCCTTTCCCCCCCCCCCGCGCCAAACTGCAAGTCCACCAGCATGTACATCACCTCTTTCCTAAAATCCGCCAATCAAATGCTAATTTTTATGCTAATTTCTAATAGCAGTGCGTACTGTGGTGGTACCTGCTATGATTACAGCAGTGCATACCGACTGTGGTGGTACCTGCTATGATTACAGCAGTGCATACTGACTGTGGTAGGACCTGCTATGATTACAGCAGTGCATACCAACTGTGGTGGTACCTGCTATGATTACAGCAATGCATACTGACTGTGGTGGTACCTGCTATGATTACAGCAGTGCATACTGACTGTGGTGGTACCTGCTATGATTACAGCAGTGCATACTGACTGTGGTGGTACCTGCTATGATTACAGCAGTGCACACTGTGGTGGTACCTGCTATGATTACAGCAGTGCATACTGACTGTGGTGGTACCTGCTATGATTACAGCAGTGCATACTGACTGTGGTGGTACCTGCTATGATTACAGCAGTGAATACTGACTGTGGTGGTACCTACTATGATTACAGCAGTGAATACTGACTGTGGTGGTACCTGCTATGATTGCAGCAGTGAATACTGACTGTGGTGGTACCTGCTATGATTACAGCAGTGCATACTGACTGTGGTGGTACCTACTATGATTACAGCAGTGAATACTGACTGTGGTGGTACCTGCTATGATTACAGCAGTGCATACTGACTGTGGTGGTACCTGCTATGATTACAGCAGTGCATACTGACTGTGGTGATACCTGCTATGATTACAACAGTGCATACTGCCTGTGGTGGTACCTGCTATGATTACAGCAGTGCAAACTGACTGTGGTGGTACCTGCTATGATTACAGCAGTGCATACTGACTGTGGTGGTACCTGCTATGATTACAGCAGTGCATACTGACTGTGGTGATACCTGCTATGATTACAGCAGTTCATACTGACTGTGGTGGTACCTGCTATTACCAGGGCCGAACTGAGGGCCGAACTCGTGGGGCTGGTGATCGGGACCTGCGCCGAAGCTGGGCCAGGTCAGATAGCCTCCTGAGAGAGGACCAGGATAGAGGGAACCAGGGAGCGAGCGTGGGCTAAAGCTCGGAAAACGTTCCCTCTATAGAGTACGGGTGAAGAGGCCGTTACCTCTTCAAGTATCAGATTAGCCACTGTAGAGTGAAGTGTCTGTAATAAATACGTGTTGCCTCCAAAGAACAGTCTCCGTCGTCAATAAGGCCACTACACAAGTAAAGCAAGTACGTTAGACAATGGGGGGGGGGGGGGGGGGAGGGACGGGGCAGAGACAGGCGGAGAGGGGGGGTAGAGGTGGAGCTGAAGGCGAGGGCGCAGTCCAAGTGTGTTAGACAATGGGGGGAGGTAGGGGGTAGAGATAGGGGGAGAGAGAGGGGGGCTAGAGATAGGGGTGGAGCTGAAGGCTAGGGTGCAGTCCAAGTGTGTTAGACAATGGGGGGAGGAAGAGGGTAGAGATAGGGGGGAGAGAGAGAGGCGGGGGGGGGGGTAGAGATAGGGGGAGAGAGGGTGGTAGAGATGGGGGGGGGGGCATTGCACCTCGTTACACCCATTCACACTGCTGACGGTAGAGGTTAGCAAGAAAACACAAATCAAGTCATGACCGAAAGTGGTTGATGATATCTTTCCAATGATTGCTGAGTTTAAGACCGTCGTCTCGGTTAAAATTGTGTCTGTGTCTATATATGGATGGCTTCGTGAACAAATCTTTGTTGATAGCCAGCCGGCTTGCAAAGTACCATCGTCTTAGAGAAATCAATTTCATGTGAGCCAGCCACATTAAAGTACCGCATTTTCCCGCATATAACCCGTGGGGTATACCACTTTTTACAAACAAAACAAGACCCTGCGGGGTATATGGAGGTGCGGACTATCAAAAAATAGCTTTCCCCCTTTTTTTCACCTGATGACAATTGCTTGTGTTGCGATCAAAACCTCGTGATATTATTTTTTATATTTTTTTCTATCTACGTGGCTTTACCGAAAACGCGTCCACCCAAGAGAACCAGTGAGACACACAGCCCATCACACAGAACCATTGATACAATTTCAACCAAGAAGATAGGTATATACTGAGCAATCATTGGAAGGACGTTTTAACCAAGCAAAGTCATAACTTGCTGTGGCGCTTCCATTCTTCCCTGACGTTTGGCTGTTATCTCCGACTCTCTGAGTTGCATTGCCCTGTTAGGTGCCTCTAACGGGCTGGGTCTCACTAACATAGTCACCTCTGCTCCCTTAGCCTCGATGTATCGATGGTTCTGGCTGTGTGATGGGCTCTGTGTCTCACTGGCACGACCACCGTTGCAGTGGTTCTCTTGCGTGGACGCGCTTGCCTCACAGAGTAGTTGGCAGCGCCGCAGCTTGTGTTACACATAGACATGACATTAGCTTGCTAATCCCCCTAATCTCCCTACCTAATCTCTCCCATCAACATAGTGCTAATCTCCCATTAGCACTGCTGTTGTGCGCATATGCGGGGACGATACTCTTATGCGGCAACGGAAGCTCATTTCATGTTAATCTCTCTCCCTAACCTCCCCCATTAACACAACTGACGTGCTTGCATCCGGGGATGGAATTCCTTTCCAGCTCAGACCTCGCCTGCTTGCCCATCCCCACATATATAACCTCTTGTTGTAACAGCTCTCTCGCTGGTTCAGCAGTTCCACTACTGGATATTTTTTTCCGCCTCAGGACGACCGCTTGTATTGCGATCGAAACGTCATGATATATTCTTTTTTGTTTGATTTTATTTTTCTACCTACATGACTTTACCGAAAGAACCAAAGAGTATAATATGCGGGTAATTTTTGAAATTCTCAAATGTGGACTCTGATGGCGACACTCTTGTGAGTGACATCACAGTTTATATTTGAGATATTATGCCCGCTGTTATAACCAGGGCAGCCATTGGAATTGAACTGTAAAACTCTTTAACAACGTAGAAACACGCGACACGCTGGGCCGTGTCACATGTATGTATTTCAGCTTTTGCACCCTATTTGGTGGGCTGTGGAGTTATCGTCAATGTGTTTCATTCCAGACTCCACTTACGAGCTGCTTCAGGCCATCAGTAAGTCCAATGTGTATGGCCGATACAAGTCGGTGGCTGAGGCCCTATATCTGTGCGAGGAGCTGGTGGAGATGCTGGCCATGCTGTCTGGGTGCTGGCCCGTGCACAGGAAGGTGAGCACTCGTACCACCGATGAGTCACCACTAATCTCGTGCGTCTGTGTTGTACTGCGTGAGTTCGTCCTGGGCGGCCGATGGATTGGAACTGTGAACCCCTGTAACAAGTGGCAAATGTGCTACCCGACAGGCCACGTGACCGGCCTAATCTAAGCTCATATTGTGACTGGAATCCACAGAATGAAACATGAATGAGATGCCACAGGTTGTCATCGACTATACGACGACAAAAATGTCAACCAAATTAACACATCTTAGCTGAACTGGCAATATTATTTTAGGAGTTAAGGGTTTTTGCCTTTATTTTCTACTTTGATGTCAGGTCTTAAAAATTCAGTACAATCCTTCCACCTCAAATTGTGTAACAGATTTGCATAGTCTACAGGCACACCGGAGAACATTTCACAGATGTTCTTCACACACCGTGCTTCCCCTACAATTG
Organism: Petromyzon marinus; assembly: GCF_048934315.1. Taxonomy (NCBI): domain Eukaryota; kingdom Metazoa; phylum Chordata; class Hyperoartia; order Petromyzontiformes; family Petromyzontidae; genus Petromyzon; species Petromyzon marinus. The sequence goes on along the minus strand of NC_133668.1, from coordinate 22,985 downwards.
TGATATATATGGGAGGGCAACTGAGAACATTTCTGAAGCGATGGGATTCCAGGTGTGTTGGGAATGATCAGGTAATTAGTGGGAACCATGAGAGAGTGTTTTGTGTTCACTGCACACTCAGTTTTATTCACGTGTTTGTGATGTTCAACTCAGATTGCAACTTCTTAAAGTGGTGGTGGCGGTGACGTTGGTCGGAGCCATCCTCCTCCTCCCTGATTTGCCATACAATCCAGCATGGAAAAAGAGACCAGCATTGGTAAACACGGTGACAGCACCACCCAGTTTCTGTACAGCTCCCTCGAACAATCCTCTAATTCTAGATTTAAAGCTTTCGTGACTGCTAGGATCCATACTCTTTGGTTCAATAGAATCCTCTAATTGCAAGGAGTCATGGCACTCGGTGATGCCATTTGAGTTCTTTACACTGATAATTCTAAACTAAACTATTTTATTTTACCAGCCCACAGAGCTGTTAGCTTTTTTTCAGAAACGACCTGGCCACAATTATAGCTCAACGAAGTGGCTTATCATGTGGTAATTTATAACAGACAAATACTCTTAAACCCATGTTTCTAAATATGGAGGAAAAACCAGAGGACTCGGAGAAAAATCCACATGACCATGGGGAGGACATGCAAACTCCAAATATACACCAGGCATCAGGGTCAGGACCGAAATCATGACCTCCTGCATACCAGGCGAGGGAGATAACATATTGCCATCACGGCGCCCTTAATTTAAACCCATATCAACATATAAGATTGTTATTGTAGTCTGGAAACAAACAAATTTAACAACACGCAAATGCGCAGCGTTGGACATACAACAGCTCTCAGTCGCTTCCAGATCAACAGCTCAATGGACTGAATGCATTGCCGTTGTGTTACTTATACCACCAACTCAAGGGAGGTAAGAATATGCAGCCACCTTCCTAAATTGCGACACATTCAGTTCCTCTCAGCTGGTGGTCTGGATAAGGCTCAGATATTTTGTACATGCATACCACGTACAACATTGTGTATTGTTGAACCCATTGTGTTTCCAGCCCCGTGTTAATGTTTCTGTTGGGAATGGATTCCCTCACCATTTACAGATCTTAAATCACACAGTCCGACTCAAATGGTTAAGCGTATATCGCCTCGCTTCATGTTAATGATGTAAACCACCTCTCGTAGTTTAAATCATTAACATGAGTAACGAGCCGCCCTCCTTCACACGGGGACGCTTTACACACGATAAGCGCATCGCTTCTCATTTCAAAGGGCACCCCCAAAAACAGCTGTCCCTTTGGGCAATAGGTGACTCAGCACCTGGACAGCAAACGGTTAGTAGTCCGCCAGTTGCGGGCGATGGATGATTGCTACTGTGTGAGTATTTCCAATGGAGTAAGTTAGTAGATTGTGATCACAATACCTGCACGCTCGTTTAGAACGACGTCATGAGGTATTTGTTCACGTTCACCATGAAGCAAATGGCGCGTGTCGCGTGGTCGATGCACACCGCAGTATTAAGCAGGGAGGCCCGCACATGTAAACCTCTGCAACAAGTGGCAAAAACACTCTCACTGGTTCTGTCACTGCCCATTGCTTTCATCATCCTCATTCTCATCGTCATCATTGCCATCATCATTGGCAGCATTATTATTGTGTATTGGCCATGGTACAAGTGCAATTGAGAAAGATGGTGGTGATATTGATATTTTTGAAGATTTTCAAATGTTGATAACTATAAGAACAATTATGAGACTGCTGCTGATGCTGTACTGATGCTGCTAATGATGGCGCTGTGTTGATGTTCTTCCTACTGCTGCTGATGATATTACTGCTGCTAATGATGCTGTGGCTGCTGTTGATGATGGTGATGATGTCACTGCTGCAGATGATGATAATGCTGCTAATACTGCTGCTGATGATGGTGCTGCTGCTGCTAATGTTGTCACCCTGTCCACTATCCACAGGTACAAAGTTGCCACATGGGAAATCACTGCTGTCCCCTGGCAATGTCAGTGCCTCGAATAAAGAAGCAGGGACAATGCACACACAAGGATTGGGGCATTATTCAAAGTGACTGCATGGCCAACCATGATCTCATAGACACGGATTGGTTTAAATCTGTAGGTGACCACTTCAAAGGTAATTTTGGTACTCACTCGTTTGCTCACTTTCCCATTGACTCACTCATTCACTCACCCACTTCTTACTCAACCATTTACTCACCCGTTCACACACTCAATCACTCACCCGCTCACCAACTCACACAATCACAAAAGCAACAACAGCTGCCATTCGCCACTAAGTGGCGTTGATGTCACCATGGCGCTTGTGCCAGAGCTGGTGAATTCCGAGGCCACGTAAAGTGTCGAAGGCTCGCTGACAGGAGGTCACAGGATAGACGCAGGTACCATGGGTTGACTGAGATGACTGGCAGATGCACCAGCTGTGCACTCTGCTGTGCCAACTTCCTGCATTTCAGCCGCCCGGCACTCCACTCCTTGTTGTGAGTGTCACTCCTCTGCCCTTCGTTGTTGTTGGAGAGCGACTGCCTCCTACTGCCCAGTAGCGTCCTTCACGAGCCTCCTCCATAGAGGCTGATCTTGACATCGCTGGTACCAGTCTTCGGTAAGTCCACTCAGGTCCACTTCCTCCTGCACCGCATCAGTCCATTTCTTTCCAGCCCATGTCGTGCCCATTTAGCCCCCTCTAACTGGCCAAACAGAAGCTACTTGGGCATGTGGTGGCTGGGCTTGCGGACTCCATGACCCAAACAACACAGCCTTGCCTGTTGGAGGAGCTCATTGATGGGAATGTGTCCAGATCTTTCAGATCTTCACACACAATCAAAAGACAAAGATCTCCCTATAACAGTCTGTTGGGGAAAGTGCTGTTAGTGAGCACATATGAATGCTGGCCCCGCACTCAACGTGGTGGGTGGCCAACTCCACGCCCGGCCATCTTTATCTTTACACACCACACTACACCAGGTGCTCATCTGAGGCTGAGTCGACCAAGGGGAGGCCCAGGACCGGTTAAAATAATCGTCACCGATGTTGGCCTTTAGCGGAAATTGAACTCGGGTCAACGGGTTCGTAGCGCAGCGCACCAACCGCCACACTACCGCTCCTCACAACACGCCCACTCAATAAGAGAAAGATGCCCCGTATAGCCTGAACAGACTAGGAGCACGTCCACTCACACACTTACACTCACACACACTGATTCACTGCATGTATGTATGTTAAACTTCTTTCGTACCGTACGTAGTCAACCGTGCTAATCGGAGGTGCATAACGACGAGAACATACAAATTTCACAGTAAGGTGCCCGAGTTGGTAATTGAACCCATGCTCTTCTTGCGGTAAGCCACAAGTGTTGCGCCACCCTGCCACCCAAATTGCATGCTATTGTTGTCTTCTCTCTGTGTCTCGTCAAGATTTCATCCTCTACCGCGACTGCCACTATTTCCCAATGGTCCACAACCACCCAGAGAAGCTCGAGAGCTTTGAAGATGCGACGCTGAACCTCCTCCTGGTCGTCAAGAGCCTGGCCGAAAACTCCGAGCGGCGAGAAGCCGTGCGCAGCACCTGGGGCCACGAGAGGGACGTTCGACTCCGGACCAGGACCGGCAGCGAGATCGCCCGCGTGCGGACTCTCTTTCTTCTCGGACTCCCTCTGCCGTCACTGGTCCACACCCAGAAGTCCGTGGACCTGGAAGATTCTGTCCAGCAAGACATTCTGCAGTGGGAATTCTTTGACAACTTCTACAACCTCACCCTCAAAGACATGAACTTTCTACGTTGGATCAGTATCTACAGCAGCAGCGTGGCCTACGTGTTAAAGGGGGACGACATGTTTGTGAACATGGACAACATCCTCGAGTACCTCTTGGCAGCTCCACAAGATGGCGGCAGCCCTCTCCTCCTAGGTAGCGTGGTCACGGACTCGTATGTCGTTCGCGATGCCGGGAGCAAGTACTTCATACCCACTGTGATGTTCGACGGGTACATGTACCCGCATTTCGTGAGCTGGGGCAGCTACGTGATGTCCAGGGAGGTGCTGAGGAGGTTACAGGCCGTCTCGGGCGACGTGCAGAAGTTTCCCCTTGACGACGTGTGGCTGGAGATGTGCCTGCACAGAGCCAACGTCTCGCTCACGTCACACCAAGGCTTCAGAACGCTGGGTGTGCCTCAGCTCAAGAGCGCTGACATGCAGGTGTGCTTATACCGGGATGTGATGTCAGTCCATCGTTTTCTACCTACACAGTTGCTCAACATGTGGAAAATGTTTACTGACCCAACGATAAAGTGTACTCGACTTCATTAATTTCCAACTTTTTTTCAAGATTTTCTGGTTACAACATTAAAATGGTAATAATTATTTTCTGTTGATGAAGCACCCTTTACATACTTGGGTGTCTCAGAACGACTTACATCGCATCTCAAACCATTTAAAAGGGCACCCGCAGTAATTAAGTTGGAATGATCTCTCTATATATAAATCACAAGTGTCTATACGTCATAATTTGTATCTCCCAAACACTAAGTTGAAGGAAATAAATCAAAACCAAATATGTTCAACTTGTTGACTTTTTCGCAAAACTTTTTTACACTTGTAAATTCCGCCAAACACCTTAGAGCATTCAATAGGCCACCATTTGCAAATGATGATTTCATAGGAACGTGTTTCATTCGTAAAGACAAACAAAGAACGCTGGATACCCATAACCGACTGCCAGACCAGGTGCTGTGAGTGAGCAGCACCTATGAAAGCTGGCACGGCACACGAGTGGGTGGGTAGCCAACACCACGCCTAGTCGCCTTGGTTTATCAAGTAGCGATGTTTACACATCGCACCAGGTACTCATTTCAGGCTGAGTCGAGCTCAGGGAGGTTCAGATAATCGTTATTGGTGTTGGCCGTGAGCGGGAATCGAACTCGGGTTGCCGGATTCGTAGTGCAGTGTGCTAACTGCCGGTCCATCACTCCCCGCACACACAACAAATATCCCCCATATAGCTTTAGCAGACTATTTTAAGAACGAAACAGGATTTCTCTACAAATGTGGCTGTCGTCTGATGATGCCGTTTGCAATTCCTGGCGAAACATCATACTCAGATTGTAAATGTTGTGGATTTACTCTCCAGCACACCAGTGTGCTGTACTAGTAACGCATTGGCATGTTCTATTAACGTGACAAACTTTACAATTTGGCTTTGTCAGGCGGTGGCGGGTTTAACAACACACTTATATTTACGCGACCTAACCCAAAACACTTGTATTATGGAAGTTTTATATTAACAATGTATCTCTGCAATACACCAATACTTTTCTCCATATGGTACAAAAAAACAAATGCGCGCAACAAACACAAGACCCACACATATGCATCTGTATATATAGTAAACTTCTTTCGCACCGTACGTAACCAGCCGTGTTAATCTGCTGGTGATTCTCTTTTTTAGAGTTAATGGCGAGGTCGTCCATAAAAGTGTCATAGCTCGGCTTTTACCGAAGCCACTGCTGCTGTGTCTTGAGACTCGGTGTGAACACGTATAGTATTAACAATAATGCTAAGGGGTTGAGCTAGTGCTAATAATTGAATATGTTAACCCTCAGTTAAGACAGAGGTCATCGTTGGCTTAGCTGGAATGATATTAAATTCCCTTTTCACTATTCATTACTATGATGGATAGTATAAGAAGTTGCTTGGGAGGCTCAGAGTTCAAATTCAGGCAGCCAACAATGATTTAATCGGGTTCTCTAATGTAGTGAGTTAATACTCTCATCTCAGTCAACAATGATCAGTTAATGCATGTATGTTGAACTTCTTTCACATCATATGTAACCAACCATTCTAATGAATATCGTTCTAATGTGCAGTGAGAGTTGGCAAGTGACACCGCTTCATTTGTAGGGGTGCTATGGGGAATAAACACATGGCACGGGAAGGTGTGGTTCACCCACACCTTGGTGGCTACAACAACGTCCGCTAAGGCTCCAGTGGGTATAAAGTGCGGGGAGCCAGGGAGCTCGGGGCAGAGTGTGGGGCCCGAGGCTGAAGCAACCAGTGAAGAAAGAAGGCCAGCTAGGTGAGACCCTGGAACTCCTGTGACCGCTGCCCTTTTCAGGGCCGGCACAGCAAGCCAGTGGTGCGGCCCCAGAGCCCCAGAGTCAGAGTCCTTCTAAGGGCCGGCCTGGTCGGCGGGGTGCCGAGATCTGTGCCTAACCAGGGCCGGATCTGATAGCCTCCCTTAGAGCCCTACCAGGAGGAACTGGGAGCCTAGAGCTTAGGCTAGAGAGCCTGGGGTGTGTTCCTGAGTTATACGGGTGGAGGGGCCGCTACCCCTTCTAGTGTAACCCTTGTTAAGGTTTAAATAAATAGTGCTGCTTCCATTCCGCCGTCTCCGTGTCCTGGAACCCACTACAACTGGTGTCAGAAGTGGTCTTAAAATGGACACAAGGAGTACAAACCGATCACAGGAACCCCAGGAGGAGGACGGCTCGCCTGGGATTGCGCCAGAGGCCGCGGCCGACGATCCTGGGATGCCCCAGACGCCCCAACAGCAGCCGCCGCTGGAGGAGTGGCCGCCGATGGAGGACGGGTTGCAGGCGGCTCACTCTCGACTGGCTGAGCTGCTGTATGCCGCGGCTTCCACGCTGGAGGAAATCAACCGCGCGGGGCTGCGGGCGCAAAGGCGGCAGAGAGACGAACGCCGTTCAACGGCCATTCCCGCCGAAACACAGCCACCAGATTTCGGATTTGCCGCCATGACAGTGTCCGCCACGGCGATTGGAGGGTCGCAGCTCCACGTGGACGCTGTGGGCCAATCAGCGGTGGTGACGTCATCACCAACGGACGCCCGCTGTCAGGACCAATCGGCGGGCGCATCGTCATCACCTGCGCGACCGCCGATGGGTGTCCCCAGCCCCTCCAACACCGGCGGAGAGGCCGGAAATGGCGTGCGGCACCTCTCAGAGACGAAGCCATCGTTTCAACAACGCCTGCCGGTGTTGAAGGAGTTCGTTTCAGACGGCGGCGACTGGGGGTCTTTCAACGCCGCTTTCTCGCTCATCAAGAGATGGCCGGCTGGACGGACAACGAGGCGTTGAGTGCGCTACCGGCCATGCTGGACGATGACGCCCTTGCTACGCTCATCACAGCTCCCAGATCAACGCGATCTACGCTACAGTCGGCGCTCCAGGTCCTCACCATAGTCTATGGGCCATCGTCGGACTGCTGCAAACTCTTCCACGAGCGGTGCAGGGGCCACAAGGAGCCACCACTGGCGTATCGCACGGCTCTCCTGGCCCTCGCAAAAGCGGCTTTCCCGCGGATGGACGGCGAAGGGGTGGACACGATGGTGACGGAGAAGCTCCTTGCGTTGGCCCAGGAGCTACAGATCGTCATCGTCGCAGAGGACGACGCGGACATGTGCTCCTTGCGGGCAGCAAGACACATCCACGCGCACCTGATAGCGCAGCGTCGATCACCTCTCGTCCCCAAGGGCGCAGCTGCGGTGTGCGCTGGGACGCCGACCATCCCCCCCTCCGAGGAGGTCTTCGCGGCGGGTCGCCCGGTGGAGTGGAGATCCGGAGGGAGGCCGGCTCGGACAACACTGGATCGCCAGGAGCACCCCAAGGCGCTCATCACGTGCTACAACTGTGGCCGCAAGGGCCACGTGGCTGCGGAATGCCGGGCGCCTCGTCAACGACAGCCGGGACGGTCGGACGGCGCTACAGCCTACAGGCCTCCGCATCGCAACCCGGCAAGTCGCGGCACCCCACATGCTCGGCCTGTCCACACACCTGTCCCCACCTCACGCGTTTCGGTGTACGGGCCTCGGGGTACGCCCATTGGTTTGTTGGGTGGCGGCGGGGTCGAGAGGGTGCTCGGGCCGGGGCAGTGGACGGAATTGGCCCACCGCATTGTTGCTGCGTCGGCAGGCTCGTCCGTGGTCGCGGGTCGCATTGACGGGGTCGAGGTGCGTATCCTCGTCGATACGGGAGCTTCGGCGACCATTGTGTCAGACTTGATTTATAATATTCTTCCCGTTCAAAGCCGCCCCTTGCTCCCAGTCACCGTTCTGTGTTACGCAGCGAACGGGGGTTCGCTGGGTATCATAGGCCAAATTCGAGCACAAATTTGCATTGGCGATATCAAACTCTCCGGGCCGATATTAGTCTCGTCCTTGCTGGCGGTTCCGTGCTTGTTGGGGACAGACTTTTTGGGCAAAATGCCGATTAAAATTCTAATTGATCAGGGTTGCATCGAGCTTCCCTCGGGCCGACGGGAAACATTCCTGCCTTCCCGTCACCTCAAGGGCAGCGTGCGCATCGATACAAGCGTTCGTCACTCGGACGGTGCGTGTACCTCCCGGGGCGCAAATGCTCGTGCCCCTTCGCTTGCGTCGGCCTTTCGTGCCCGGTGTTCTAGACCAGGGAATTCTGTTAGGGCCCTCGAGGGCTGGGGAAAACGGGCTGGATCTGGTGGCTGCTCAAACGCTCGTTAAGGGGAGCGATGACCCGTTTATCCTCGTCCTTAACGTTGGCATACAGACGGCCGTCGTTTCTCAGGGAACTGTGCTCGCGCACGCGACGCCGGTCCCCGTGGTAGACACGGTTATGGGTAATGTGGGGACCGATCCTCTGGCTCAACCGCATTCTGAGGGGGACGATAGTTGGATGGACGCACTATGTTCGGGCACGAGTGATCTGTCCGACTCCCAGCGTGCCGGCCTACGCACCCTTCTGACGGAATTTTCCGATGTCTTTAGTAAACACAAATATGACATTGGGTGCACGAAATTGTTGCGTCACCACATTGACACGGGTGACAATGCCCCGGTACGCCAGAATCCTTTTCGGTTAAGTCCGGCCGAAAAAGATCATGTCAAATCGGTAGTGGATGACATGCTGGCTGCAGACATTATAGCCCCTTCCACCAGTCCATGGGGAGCACCCATAGTGCTTGTCAAAAAGCACTATGGGTCCTTGCGATTCTGTGTGGATTTTCGCCGCCTTAATAAGATCTCCGTGGCCGACGCGTATCCACTTCCCCGGATGGACGAATCTCTGGATGCTCTGGCTGGCGCACGTTTTTTTTTTCTATGTTGGACTTGTTATCCGGATTCTGGCAACTCCCATTGGATGATGAGTCCAAGCCAAAGACTGCGTTTCGCACACCACACGGCCTATTCCAATTTAACCGGTTACCTATGGGATTACACTCCACTCCGGCGACATTTCAGCGCCTTATGGAACTAGTTTTGGCTGGCTTACAGTGGAACGTCTGTTTGATGTATCTGAATGATGTCATCGTGTTCAGCAAGACATTTGACGAACACCTTTTGCGCTTGCGCGCCGTGTTCCTCAAAATGCGTGCTGCGAATTTGAAATTTAAGCCGCAAAAGTGCCACCTGCTACGGGAATCCGTACGCTATTTGGGGCACATCGTCAGCCGCTCGGGCATATCCACCGATCCCGCAAAGACGCAGTGTGTCAGCTCCTGGCCAACCCCCACCTCAGTGGCTGAGGTCAGGAGTTTCATTGGATTTGCGTCTTATTACCGGCGGTTCGTCGCGGATTTCGCGACCATTGCTAAGCCCTTACACGCTCTGACGGCGAAGGGAGTGAAATTTCACTGAGGCCAGGAGGAGGAGGTCGCTTTTTGTTCCCTTCGCGACGCTCTCGTGCAGGCCCCTCCATTGAGCTACCCCGATTTTTCGGAACCCTTCCTGCTCGATACAGACGCCAGCAATACGGGCATTGGGGGTGTGCTCTCACAGGTGATCTGTGGTGTGGAACGCGTCGTGGCTTATGGCAGTAGGGTTTTGTTTCCGGCGGAACAGAGATACTGCGTCACGCGTCGGGAACTCTTGGCTATTGTATTTTTTATGCAACAGTATCGCCCATACCTGTACGGTCGGCATTTCACTGTCCGTACGGACCATGCGGCATTACAATATGCCTTGCGGGTGACGCAGCCTTTGGGGCAATTGTCCCGATGGCTCGAAATCCTTCAGGATTATGATTTCACGACCACATATCGGAAGGGTGCTCGGCACACTAATGCGGATGCGCTGTCTCGCCTGCCGCCCGCCTCAGATTGCGCTTGTCTCAGGGGATCGGGGCGTTATAAGCCGCCAGAGGATAGCCCCCCCTTAGATATCCCGGTTCTCGCTGCTGCCACTGAGGACCCCCTGCCTGAGGGTCCTGTCGGGGAGGGAGGTGCGGACTCCTTGCTGGGGTTGTCCGTTGCGGAATGGGGGCGCCTCCAGATGGAGGACGCATCCCTCCTCGCGTTGCGTCGTCGCGCAGGGGGTTCCGTGCGGGGGGTCGCGGGGATTGATTCGTACGGGCTGCTCCAGGGGCTCCTAATGCATTGGGATGGGAGGGCCTGCTGTCACAGGCTTGTGGTGCCATCCGCTTTGCGGGGTAAGGCCGTTTGGGCCGCACACGAGCGGTTTTTGCACCTGGGGACCCACAAGACCCTTGTCGTGCTCCAGCTGGATTTCTTCTGGCCGGGTATGGCAAGGGATGTGGATGACCTCCTGGGTGCATGCACTCAGTGCGCCCAACGAAAACCACCAGCGAAAGGCGCCTGCCCACCGCTACAATCTATCACGGTCTCTCGGGTTAACGAACTCGTCGCACTCGATATATTGGGGCCCTTCCCTGCGACCCCTAGGGGTAACAAGTACCTGCTGGTTGGCATGGAGTATTTCACCCGATGGCCTATGGCATGGCCTCTCGCTAACCAATCAGCAGCAGCCGTTGCCGAGGCCTTTGTCCAGGGCTATGTCCTCGACAAGGGTGCTCCCAAACGGCTGCTGACTGACCAAGGGAAGAACTTCTCTGGCGTCCTTCTGCACGAGGTGTGTGCGCTTCTTGGTACGAAAAAGATTCGCACTTCCCCCTATCACCCATAAACTGATGGCATGGTGGAGCGGCTGCATAGGACGCTCACATCTATGTTGTGTCACCAGGTGTGTGACTCCCAGACCGATTGGGACCTTCACATTCCGGGGCTTTTGGCCGCCTATAGAATGGCTCCTCACGCGGCAACCGGCTTCTCGCCGTTCTTTTTGATGTACGGTCGCGACGTTGACCCACCAATTGCGACTCAGCTCCGTGTCTCGGAAACCAACAGAAAATCGAAATTGGTCGACCACGTTAAATTTAATATCCTGAGGTTGACCGAGGCGCGGGAGGCAGCGGCCCAAAACTCTTCCTCTCGGCAGAAGGCCAACGAGAGGTTGCGATCGCGCCAATCACGCACACATGCGTGGAAGCCAGGCGATCAAGCCTGGCTGCACTGCCCTCAAGTGCCGTTGGCGACCTCGGCGAAATTGTTGCGGCCTTGGAGGGGGCCTGTGGTTATTGTGAAGGTTATGCGGCCGCAGTGCGTTCGTATCCAGTGGGGGAAACGCTGCTGGTACGTACACCCCTCGCGTCTGAAGCCGTTTGTGGCGCCGCACGTCCCTCCACCACATTACACAGGCCGAGCATGTGATGTGTCCGCTGACTCCCGGACGGCGTCTTTGTCACCTGCCCTTGATGCTTCGCTAACTGTTCCACCTTCAGGCGCCTCAAGAATGACGGCTTCCAGCGCGCCTGCGCCACCCGGTGGGGACGGAGTTTGCCCTCCCGGGGTGATGGAAGACGGTGCACCTGCACAGCCGGTGCCCACAGCCGGGCCGACCGGACCCTCCCCCTATGATGGACCCGCGAAACGGACTCGCGCCAAAACGCGCCGCTTGTTGTAATAATGGTTCTTGTTACTCTTGTTGTTCACTGTTAAGTTTTCTAGCTGCGTTGATGGGGGGGGGGGGGGGGGGGTACAATGTATATGTGTATGTAGTGTAATTTTGTATAGGTGGGTTGGGTTATTTATTGGGGTGTTCGTTCTTATGAGGCACGCACGGGTGGGGGTTTGTTGTGTTTATTGTTCGAGTATTGTTGCAGCCGGGACGGCTGCGGGTTACACGGGAGGGGGTGATGTAGGGGTGCTATGGGGAATAAACACATGGCACGGGAAGGTGTGGTTCACCCACACCTTGGTGGCTACAACAACGTCCGCTAAGGCTCCAGTGGGTATAAAGTGCAGGGAGCCAGGGAGCTCGGGGCAGAGTGTGGGGCCCGAGGCTGAAGCAACCAGTGAAGAAGGAAGGCCAGCTAGGTGAGACCCTGGAACTCCTGTGACCGCTGCCCTTTTCAGGGCCGGCACAGCAAGCCAGTGGTGCGTCCCCAGAGCCCCAGAGTCAGAGTCCTTCTAAGGGCCGGCCTGGTCGGCGGGGTGCCGAGATCTGTGCCTAACCAGGGCCGGATCTGATAGCCTCCCTTAGAGCCCTACCAGGAGGAACTGGGAGCCTAGAGCTTAGGCTAGAGAGCCTGGGGTGTGTTCCTGAGTTATACGGGTGGAGGGGCCGCTACCCCTTCTAGTGTAACCCTTGTTGAGGTTTAAATAAATAGTGCTGCTTCCATTCTGCCGTCTCCGTGTCCTGGAACCCACTACATATTTGTGGATCAGAGGTGGCTTAAAGAGATAAAATGTGATATCCGCTTCAGCGGGTCAGTCCTTAACCCTTAACCCTTCGGAGGACCAGTCTCTAACCATAATCATTCCATGGGCCAGTCTCTAAGCCTAATCATTCACAGGCCAGACTCGAACCCTAAACTTTCCACGTGCCAGTCTCTAACCCTAAACCTTCCACGGGCCAGTCTCTTGACACTAAAGGGTGCACTGCTCTGCAAGAGATGTATATTGCGTCTCATGACGTGACACTGATAGCACAATCGGGATAACCTTGGGGAAACGATAGTAGAAAATTTTAATAATTATTAAGAATTCAGGTTTTCCATGATTATGTTGATAAACCATATACATTGATTTTTTTTACAATGTATTTCTTTCAAACGTATTTGCTTTGATTAAAATGAGTGGGAACCATTGCAAGTTATATTACTGGTTCTTGTTTGGTGCATTAAGGCTCACGTTTTCCTTGGGAATAAATTAATTGGAATTGATATAATTTGTCATCAATTCTAATATATTCTACGTGGTCAAATCTGCTCTCATCAATTACAATTGTGTAATTGTTTTATACATTAAACATTTGCATCTCTATGAATGTGTGAAAATGTATTTCAAACTAAATTATAGCAGGACTATAACAAATATGCGGAGGAGGCTGGAGCGTCTTTGGAAGAAAACTCGTTTGACTCGCTTACAGAGCGACCTGCAGATCTATCAACAGAGTCATTATTGAGTTTCACAGATCGTTCTATGCTTTGCACGTCAATGAGTCGGCTCGCGACCCCGGTGCTCTGGCGCGTCGTGCAGGGTCTGCTGCACTCCAACCACGCATCAACTAGTCGACCTGGTCTGTACACAATACTTGTGACGTTCTTCACCGATAAAATAGTGACGATCAAGACAGCAGTTTATATCTTGAAGGCAACGCATTACCCCCAGTCTGTCATCTGAGTTTGATCAACCTGGAATGAATGCATAACTCGAGACCCTGTCACCAACGTTTGTGGCAGAGGTATCAATGTTCATTGCACGGCTGTAAATAAGACAACGCCGCTTAACTACATCCACACGTCGATTGTCAAATCACCCTCAGACGTGCTCACGCTGCTGATTGTCCACCTGGCAAACTTTTCGTTTAGTGGGGGCTGTTTCCTAGACCGGTTCAAAATGTCGCAGGTAAAACTGCTCCTGCAGAATGTTGGTTTGAGCCATTGTGATCCCGTAAACTATCGTCTGATCTCAAACCTGAGTATAAAGGCTATATAGTGCCTTTGCCTGAAGTGGTTACCCACATCGCTCCCACAGGCAGCATACCGGAAATTACACAGCACTGAAGTGGCTCTACTAAAGATCACCGATGACCTCTACAAGATCATGGATGACCGGTGCGCTGCAGCATTGGCTGGCCACTATCTCTCAGCCGCCTTTGACACCAACGACCATGAGATCCTCATCGGGCGGCTAAGGTCAAGGTTCGATGTATTCGGTACGGCACGGGTGGATCGAGTCATACCTACATGGTCGATCACAGTTCGTCAAGCTGGGTGATGAACAGTCGTTACCTGTGCTGTGCCTAGGTGGCATGCCACAGGGGTTCGTCCTGGGGCCCTCCTATCTTCAACATGTCTCTCCGATAACTGATGTCATCTCATTGCATGACATTAAGTTCCATCAATGTGCTGCTGATGCACAATTGTACACTGCAGTGAAGTCAAAGTTAGATTTGGAGAGCTTTGGTAACCTTGAAGATTACTCTTTTTTTTTCGGTAAAGTCACGTAGAAATAAGAAATAATAAAATTGCATAATAGCGTACGACGTTTCGATTGCAACACAAGCAATCATCATCAGCTACAGAAGAGCTAAATTTAATAGAGGAAACACATAACCGCAGATATATATATACGGAGGAGCACACTAAATCAAACAGGGTGTAGTAAAATTTGGAAACCGTCTATATATCTGCGGTTATGTTTCCTCTCTCTCTTAAATGTAGCTCTTCTGTACCTGATGATGATTGCTTGTGTTGCAATCGAAATGTCGTACGCTATTATGTAATTTTATTATTTCTTATTTCTACGTGACTTTACCGAAAAAAACAAATAGTAATTCCTGCAGTCACGAAAGCGTCAAATCAAGTTTCAACCTTGAAGATTGCATGCGAGCAGTTGACGTGTGGTTTTCACAAAACGAAACACTGCTTAATGCGGAAAAATGGGAGGTTCTGCTGGATGGCACACAGGCTCAGGTAAAAAGAGTTGTTGGAGAATGGATATTTTAATATCAGGTCATTACGACACATTTGGCCACTATTGAGACATCACATAGCCAACACAGTGGTGTGTAGCAAAGTATCCAGAAGGCTCGATTTTTCCGACTCGCTACTCTCCGGCACATCTGGCAAAAACATTACCAAGCTGCAGCCTCTATAAAATGATTTGGCAGGCGTCATGACGGGTACTGCACAATTCGACCATGTCTGTCCAGTGCTCACCGAACTGCATTGGCTTCCTGTTGCCGAACTCGTACATTGTAAGGTTGCATTCATTACATACAAAGCGCTTGCCACAAATTAACCACAATACCTTGCTGACATCATCAAAGACAATAAACCATCACGCAAACTCTGGTCATCCTCGCAGCAGCTTTTGGCTGGTCATCGAACAAAGACGGTCGCTGCATTGCACGTTTTCAGATGCACTTCTGCAGCCGTCTGGAATGTTTTTCCTTCCGATATTAGGAAGTCACTGGAACTACGCATTTTTAAAATCTAGATTGAAAATACATTTTCTTTAGAACTGCTTTTCGTGCTTAGTTTGTTGTCCTTCCCCCGCACCTCCGATAAGCATGGTTGGCGATGTACGGTGTGAAAGAAGTTCAACATTCACACCAACATAAACACTCGCTAAATAACCTAACCATCATGGACACTCGCTAAATAACCTAACCATCATGGACACTCGCTAAATAACCTAACCATCATGGACACTCGCTAAATAATTCTAGATTTGAAGCTTTTTTTTTACGTACGTGACTTTACCGAATAAAACCAAAGAGTACTCGCTAAATAACCTAACCAAAATGGACACTCGGTAAATAAACTAACCAACATGGACACTGGCTAAATAACCTAACCAAAATGGACACTCGCTAAATAACCTAACCATCATGGACACTCGCTAAAAAACCTAACCAAAATGGACACTCGCTAAATAACCTAACCATCATGGACGCTCGCTAAATAACCTAACCAAAATGGACACTCGCTAAATAACCTAACCATCATGGACACTCGCTAAAAAACCTAACCAACATTGACACTCGCTAAAAACCCTAACCATCATGGACACTCGCTAAATAACCTAAACAACATGAACACTCGCTAAAAAACCTAACCAACATTGACACTCGCTAATTAACCTAACCATCATGGACACTCGCGAAATAACCTAACCAACATGGACACTCGCTAAATAACCTAACCAACATGGACACTCGCGAAATAACCTAACCAAAATGGACACTTGCTAAGTAACATAACCAACATGAACACTCGATAATTAACCTAATCATCATGGACACTCGCTAAATAACCTAACCAACATGGACACTCGCGAAATAACCAAACCAACATGGAAACCATCATGGACACTCGCTAAATAACTTAACCATCATGGACACTCGCTAAAACAACTTAACCAACATGTAAACTCGCTAAATAACCTAACCAACATGGACACTCGCTAAAACAACTGAATCAACATGGTGCTGTATCGCCACCGTGTGGTCACATGGTACAACTGCAATGCCTCGGCGCGGTAACAGCAGCAGTGGCACTGTGCGGTGTCTTCACGGCTTCATTGCAGCCAACCGCGCTTGGCACTAACGCCAGGACACCGCAGCACCAGCGACTCACAACTACGGGGGATGCGCGGGTGACGCCAACAGCGGCAACTGCTGGCGTACTGTGTTGGCCTGTACTGCACATGCCCACCACGTAGCAGACTTAACCACGAATTAAATACCAGCCAAGTTTGGTGGCGATTGCTTTCACGACGTGGATTTGTATTTTGAACATACTTTCATTTTCATACACTGTACATAGAAGATAGATGGTATATTATGTATTATGGAAGTGTAGGAGATTGAATGAAAAATACACGTTACATGGAGTTACTATTTTTTAAATATGAAGAACACAGGCGCTGAGAGAAATTAGAAAAGGGGAGAGATAATTAAGGAAGGGGCACTGTAGATAATGAGGGCACACCGAGCAGTAGAGGACAGGTGGTGAACGAGAGACAGGCGGCTAGAGAATGATTGGTGGGAAGGCGCGTGCGGAGCGAGGCGTGGTCACGTGGGGGGAGATGGAGGGCGAGGAGCGTCGTAGACAGTGGGGGGGGGGGGGGGGGGACGCCTCTCGCCGTCTCGCGCTGGGCACGCGGGCCGACGGTGGTGGTGGCTGTCGTGGGTGGCTCGGCTGGGCACCGCGTGGAGGACGCCGTGGTTCTTGTTGCCTCGTTTAATTCGTCTTCAAGTACCGATCACCAGCTGGTCCATGTGGCTTACCACCTCAAGGTGGACTACCAGCTGGTCCATGTGGCTTACCACCTCAAGGTGGACTACCAGCTCCTCAAGGTGGACTACCAGCTGGTCCATTTGGCTTAGCAGCTCCTCAAGGTGGACTACCAGCTGGTCCATGTGGCTTACCACCTCCTCAAGGTGGACTACCAGCTCGTCAAGGTGGATTCCCAGCTCCTCAAGGTGAGTTACCAGCCCATTCGGTGGAATTTTTGTTAAACACAAAGTTACGAGGCCTGTCTTGTGTTTAGAGTTAGTAATAGCTAGACTCGTAGACCGTCACTTTTTTAAGTGTAACATTGAAACTATTTTAAGCGCAAAATCCTAAGATTGTTTTTCATTGTAATGAGGCGTGGAGGAGGCTGTAACACATCCCCAAGAGGGATGACGTTTAAAATCGTGCGTCAACACGTGTTTAGATTGCGGCCTGTGTGGTGATTATCGGCAGCCTATGCGTAATTTAGGCGAGTCCGTGTTCGTTGAATATTGATTTTTTGCGAGGTTTTTTCAAATATACTTTCCTACGATCGATTTCGTTTATTTTGTGTAATCTGACAGTGATTGCCAACCTCAACCCCCCCCCCCCCCCCCATAAAACAATTTCCGAAATGTATTTCAGAACAAACGTTATGGTGCAAAGTTGACAATTTGTTAATACAATTTCCCATAGGAAAAGTCAAACCTGAAGCAAAACATTACTAAAAAGTATTTATTTTGATTGTGAATAACACCGAAACCAAAAGACAGCGTCAGTTTTTACATTTCCTGACTGCGCCATTTGTAGGCTACACATTGTCCCGAGGGTTTGCTAGACAATATCTCCACGGTGAAATGAGCCCCCCAAAAGCATTTGCAATTTTATTTCGATTTAAAGCTTTCGTGACTGCAAGGATTCATCTTCTTTGGTTCTTTCGGTAAAGTCACGTAGAATGAGAATAAATTAATAAAATAACAATAAAATTCTCACGACGTTTCGGCCACAACACAAGTGGCCTTCTTCAGATGAAAGGAACAGACCTGTCGGGGCGACAAAGCTTCATTGAACGTTAAGATTTGTAGCGTCTTTTAAGCTGGTTTAGAGAAGTGAGGCACCTTGACAAAGGGGTTTACATATCAAACAGGAGAATTTATCATTGAAATAACATAGCTATTTGTTACTATAGTTGCTATTTGTTATTTCAATGCTAAATTCTCCTGTTTGATATGTAAACCCCTTTGTCAAGGTGCCTCACTTCTCTAAAGATAATTTTATTGTGTTTTTTTAATTTATTATTTTATTCTCATTCTACGTGACTTTACCGAAAGAACCAAAGAAGATACACATTTGCAATGTCCCCATCCCAGAATTGTACTGAAAAAATAGGCAAACATAGGATAGCATGAGGGGGGATTTATTTATTTCCCAAAATCCCTTTACTCAAATAAATAAAGTATAGCAACTTAAATTAGAACAATCATTGTGGCATGCAAGCCAGATATTCAATTAAATCAAGGCTATAGGGTTGAGGTGGTTATATGAGCATTACAGATTTGGGTCAAGGCTATATAAGTCACGTGTTGCCCTCTTGTGGACAATTGCACAACTATAGCAAATAGAGACATTTTTGGGTTATATCGCGTATAAATATATAAATGTTAAACCCGCCACCACCCGACACAGCCAATTATAAAGGTTTCTCACTTAAACAAAATAAGCCAAGTCGTTACGAGTACAGCACACCGGTGTGTTGCTGTAAATGTTGTGGGTATTCTCCAACACACCCACACGCATGGTGGCCACCCACTCGGTGGCACTGCAGTTGTGCCGCGTGGTTGCCACACGGGGGTTCTGCAGTTGTACGGCATGGTGGCCACACGGGGGCGCTGCAGTTGTCCGCGTGGTGGCCACACAAGGGCACTGCAGTTGTACCGCGTGGTGGCCACACGGGGGCGCTGCAGTTGTACCGCGTGGTGACAACACGGGGGCACTGCAGTTGTGCCGCGTGGTTGCCACACGGGGGCGCTGCAGTTGTGCCGCGTGGTTGCCACACGGGGGGTTCTGCAGTTGTACGGCATGGTGGCCACACGGGGGCGCTGTAGTTGTCCGCGTGGTGGCCACACAAGGGCACTGCAGTTGTACCGCGTGGTGGCCACACGGGGGCGCTGCAGTTGTACCGCGTGGTGACAACACGGGGGCACTGCAGTTGTGCCGCGTGGTTGCCACACGGGGGCGCTGCAGTTGTGCCGCGTGGTTGCCACACGGGGGTGCTGCAGTTGTGCCGCGTGGTGGCCACACGGGGTCGCTGCAGTTGTGCCGCGTGGTGGCCACACAAGGGCACTGCAGTTGTACCGCGTGGTGGCCACACGGGGGCGCTGCAGTTGTACCGCGTGGTGGCCACACGGGGGCGCTGCAGTTGTACCGCGTGGTGGCCACACGGGGGCGCTGCAGTTGTGCCGCGTGGTGGCCACGTGAATTGCAGTCGTTCATGTGGATTGCCAGCTCGTTCATGTGAATTACCAGCTCGTTCATGTGGATTACCAGCTCGTTCATGTGGATTACCAGCTCCTCCAGGTGGATTACCAGCTTCTCAAGGTGAATTACCAGCTCATTCGGTGGAAATGTTTTTGCAAACACGAAGTTATGAGGACTATCTTGTGTTTAGAGTTAGTCATAGCTAGAGTTGTAGACCGTTGCTTTTGTAAGCAAAACTTTTAAGCTATTTTACGAGCAAAATCCTCAGATTTTTTGCATTGTAATAAGGCGAGGATTAGTTTAGGGTTAGGATTATGGTTTATGTTTTGGGTTTGGGTTAGGGTTTGGGGGTTAGGGGTAAGGGTTTAGGTTAGGATTGGGGGTTAGGGTTTGGGGTTCGGGTTTTGGGTTAGGGTTTGGGATTAGGGTTCGGGTTTAGGGTTAGGGGTTTGGGTTAGGGGTTTCGGGTTATGGTTTAAGGGTTTGGGTTAGGGTCAGGGTCAGGGGTTATGGTTGGGTTAGGGTCAGGGTTTGTGGTTAGGGTCGGGGTCAGGGGTTCGGGGTTAAGGTTATGGTTAATGGTTGGGGTTAGGGTTTAGGGTTAGATTTAGGGGTTTGGGTTAGGGGTTTCGGGTTAGGGTTTAAGGGTTAGGGGTAGGGTTAGGGTCAGGGTTAGGGTTGGGTTAGGGTCGGGGTCAGGGTTAGGGGTTAGGTTTGGGGTTAGAGTCGGGGTCATGGGTTAGGGTTTTGGGTTAGGGTTAGGAGTTTGGAGTTAGGGTTCAGGGTTCGGGGTTAGGGTTAGGGGTTAGAGTTAGGGGTTAAGGGTTAGGGGTTTGGGTTAGCGTTAGGGGTTATGGTTAGGGTTTTGGGTTAGGTTTAGGGGTTAGGGTGAGGGGTTAGGGTTTTAGGGTTAGGGTTTTAGGG